>NW_026892809.1:0-224158 GCF_033815535.1 Pezoporus flaviventris
GAGTGCAACACCCACAGGCTGGGATAAGAACACTGTAATAACTACTGCACAAGCACAGAACCATAGCACCAACCAGGTTGGAAAAGACCTTTAACCTCAGCAAGTCCAACCACTCCCCAGCACTCTCCGCTGACCCCCAAAGCAGCCCCCTAAATGCAAACATCGGGACCTTGCTCCTCAGCCTCAAGGGACAGGACAGAAATCAGGAGCCGGGCATTTCCCACACAGGGTGCCCTCCGGAACAGTCCCACCGGTACGGATATCCTCACTTACTTACACACCTCAAGCTCCACCTCTGTAAAGCCTCCCTGGACAGCCCTCCCCGCTGACCCACAAACCAGCTCCCTAAATGCAAACGTCCAAACCCCGACGCTAGGCCTGTGGCGTTAGGACAGAAACCCGGCGCTGGCCATCAGCTACACACGGTGCTCGCTGCGACAGCGCCACCGACACAGCAATCCACCCTTGCTTAGCCACGTAAAACTCCTATCTGTGTATGACCTCGCAAGCTAGCACTCACAGATGCTCCATAAACCAGAACCGTAAGTGAGAAGCTCCAGACTCCCTACTGAAACATAATGTGTGCGCACAAACACACGGTGCTGGTCAGGTTCTACACGGGGCGCCCTCCAGAACACTGCCACCGATAGGGATATCCTCACTTGCTTACACACCTAAAGCACCACCTGTGTAAAGCCTCACTGGACAGCAGTCTCTGGTGAAACACAAACCAGCTCCCTAAGTGGGTATGTCCAGTAGCCGCTCCCAAGCCTAAAGTGTAAAGCCCAGAACGAATAGCTGGGCATTTCCTACACATGCTCCCCTCCACGACAGTCCCACCGATACGGATATCCTCACTTGCTTACACACCTAAACCTCCACCTCTGTAAAGCCTCCCTGGACAGCCCTCCCCGCTGACCCGCAAACCAGCTCCCTAAATGCAAACGCCCAAATCCTGCTCCTAAGCCTGAGGCGTTAGGACAGAAACCTGGCGCTGGCCATCAGCTACACGTGCTGCTCGCTGCGACAGTGCCACCGACACGGCAATCCACCCTTGCTTAGCCACGTAAAACTCCTGTCTGTGTATGACCTCGCAAGCTAGCACTCACAGATGCTCCATAAACCAGAACCGTAAGTGAGAAGCTCCAGAATCTCCACTTTAACATAATGCGTGTGCACAAACACACGGTGCTGGTCAGGTTCCACACAGGGTGCCCTCCGGAACGGTGCCACCGATGCGGATATCCTCGCTTACTGACACACCTAAGCCCCTGTGCCTAAACCTAATGTGTTAGGACAAACACATGGAGCTGGTCAGGTTCAGCACAGGGTGCCCTCCGGAATGATGCCAACAACAGGGATATCCTCACTTGCTTACACACCTCAAGCTCCACCTCTGTAAAGCCTCCCTGGACAGCCCTCCCCGCTGACCCACAAACCAGCTCCCTAAATGCAAACGTCCAAATCCTGCTCCTAAGCCTGAGGCGTTAGGACAGAAACCTGGCGCTGGCCATCAGCTACACGTGCTGCTCGCTGCGACAGTGCCACCGACACGGCAATCCACCCTTGCTTAGCCACGTAAAACTCCTGTCTGTGTATGACCTCGCAAGCTAGCACTCACAGATGCTCCATAAACCAGAACCGTAAGTGAGAAGCTCCAGAATCTCCACTTTAACATAATGCGTGTGCACAAACACACGGTGCTGGTCAGGTTCCACACAGGGTGCCCTCCGGAACGGTGCCACCGATGCGGATATCCTCGCTTACTGACACACCTAAGCCCCTGTGCCTAAACCTAATGTGTTAGGACAAACACATGGAGCTGGTCAGGTTCAGCACAGGGTGCCCTCCGGAATGATGCCAACAACAGGGATATCCTCACTTGCTTACACACCTCAAGCTCCACCTCTGTAAAGCCTCCCTGGACAGCCCTCCCCGCTGACCCGCAAACCAGCTCCCTAAATGCAAACGTCCAAACCCCGACGCTAGGCCTGTGGCGTTAGGACAGAAACCCGGCGCTGGCCATCAGCTACACACGGTGCTCGCTGCGACAGCGCCACCGACACGGCAATCCACCCTTGCTTAGCCACGTAAAACTCCTATCTGTGCATGACCCTGCAGAGCAGCGCTCTCAGACACCCCATGAACCAGCTCCTTAAGGGTGAATGTCCGGACACTGTGCCTAAACCTAGCGTGTTAGGACAAAAGCCAATAGCTGGTCAGGTTATGCACAGGGCGCCCTCCAGAACGGTGCCACCGACAGGGATATCCTCACTTAAACACCTAAAACTACCTCTGGGTAAAGCCTCACTGGAAAGCACCCGCCGCTGATTCACAATCCAGCTCCCTAAACGCAGATTTGGAACAAGTCCAGAGGAGGCCAAGAGGATGCTCAGGGGACTGGAGCACCTCCCGCATGGAGACGGGCTGAGAAAGTTGGGCCGCTCAGCCTGGAGAAGAGAAGGCTGCGGGGACACCTCAGAACAGCCTTGCAGTGTGTGAAGGGGCCCTGTAGGGATGCTGGGGAGGGACTCTTCGTTTAGGGACTGTAACCACAGGACAAGGGGTAACGCGTTAAAACTGAAACAGGGGAAGTTTAGATTGGGTATAGGGAGGAAATTCTTTCCTGTGAGGGTGCAGAGGCACTGGAATGGGTGGCCCAGGGAGGCTGCGAGTGCTCCATCCCTGGCGGCGTTCAAGGCCGGGCTGGACGTAGCCTCGGGTGGCACGGTTTAGTGGGAGGTGTCCCTGCCTATGGCAGGAGGGCTGGAAGCGGATGGTCTTAAGGTCCCTTCCAACCCAAACTATTCTATGATTCTGTCAATGTCCCGACTCTCCTCCTAAGCCTAATGCGTTAGGACAGAAACGGGAGCTGCGTGTTTCCGACAAATTACCCTCTGGAACATTCCCACCGATACGGGTGTCCTCACTTACTGACGCACCTGAAACGACCTCCGTGTAAAGCCTCCCTGGACAGCCCTCTCCGCCGACCCACCAACCAGCTCCCTAAATGCAAACGTCCAAGCCCTCACGGCTAAGCCTAAGGCTTCAGGTTCAGAAAGCTGGGGCTGCCCATCAGCTACACGCGGTGCCCTCCGCAACACTGCCACCCACACGGCAATCCACCCTCGTTGACCCACCTAAAACTCCATCTCCGTATGACCTTGCGGGGCAGATGCCCCATCAACCGGCTCCCTGAGTGTGAAGGTCCAAACCCGGTACCTAAACCTAACGCGTAAGGACAGGAACAAGTATCTGGGCGCATCCTACACAGGGTGCCCTCCGGAACAGCGCCATCCACGTGGCAATCCACCCTTGCTTATCCACCTAAAACTCCACCTGTGTAAAGCCTCACCGGGCAGCGCCCTGCCGTGACCAACGAACCAGCTCCTCAAGCGCCAACGTCAAGGGAAGCACCAAGTTCAGCCGTGGCATCGGCTAAGAGCCCTCCGTGCCCGGTGCTCATTGCTGTGCTAGGAGATTGCTCTAACGGGGGGTTGCTCTGTGCCCTGCCACCACCCCAACCAGAGCTGCTCCGCTTCGAGGGGATTGCGACGGGTTCGCACACGGGGTACGGCGAGTGAGGAGTAATTTGGGGCTCGCTTAACGCAAAGGGGTCCATTTGGGGTTGCACGGACCTGGCACCTCAGGCAGTCACCCCACTCTCTCAGGCACTCTCTTGATCACGGTGTTGCTTCCACATCCAGCCTACGCTGCTGCAATCAATTCCATCTAACTGCTCCACCTTTGCCTGCCTTACTGTCATTATACCAGTCCGTTATACCAGTACCAGTATAATATCCATAATTATACGTTATTCCCCCCCCATCCCAGTTCCGACACCCGCAAATGAAACCGATGCCAAGAAACCAGCTGCCAGCCAGAAAATCATTTCACTTTATTCACCTTTTTATTACTTTGCACCCCAGATGCTCACATTCCATAGGTTTCCACGTTGCTGGTTAACGGGCAGAGGGAGGGCGGGGGGGATAATTCTGAAGCTTTTGCTCCCGTGCGCCTTCCCCCCTTTTCCTTAGGGCTGCACGGATGGGTCACGCCTCGGGGTCTCTTGACAAAAGTGGCCTTTTTTCTGCTGCGGAAGAGCTGCCGGGAAGGAACCTTTCCTCCGAGCTCTAATCCCAAATTTCTTCAGGCTTCCCACGGCTCTTCCTGTGCTAGAGCACGAGAGAGAGCCCGTCCTCCGGGCTATTCCAGCACACCGGTCTGCTTCGAGCGGTCACGCAGCCTCGCACATCTACAAAAATGGCACAGCAATGGAAACTGCCATTAACAGGAGGAAATAACTCGCAGTGACTGCAAAAGCAAACGTCCCGTGAGGTGGAAGGAGCCCGCAATTAAAGCCAAAATGCGGCGTTAGACCCAGGGGAGGATGTAACCCTGCTAAGGCACTACGTGGCAATCCGCCCTCGCCCTGCCACCTAAAACCCCACCTGCGTACCTCCCCTCTGCCCAGGGCACTCGGGGGGTCCGGAGCCCCCTAAATCGTCAGCCAGTGGGAGCCTTTGAAATCTCTTCTACGCTTCCCACGCTGAAAGACTAGGGAGAGGAAATCGAGTGCTGAGATTTTAAACACCCCTAATAAGAGACTCTTGCCAAAACAAGGAGGATCCTCATGCAGAACACCACTGTGCTGCAAATGCAAAGCCCCAGAGCGAACTGAGTGAGTAAAGACCAGCTCAGATTGAAGGCGGGCAGCATCCCGGACGCTAGCTACTGCGGTGGCACTCGATCGTCTTTCATACCCTTCTAAACCACGCCCCGCTGAAGTCTCTGCTCACCTAAAGGGGGTCATTGCCTTCCAACAAAGCAGACAGCTGCAACGGCTACGAAACGACCCTGCTCCTCCGCCCCGGGTCAGCTCCTCACCCCCAAGTTCTGCCACCCCCTTTTTGCCTTCCCATATTAACGCTTTCCACCACAAGAGGGGCTCCCACCCACTGAGAAAACTCAACTTACACCCTTTGCTTCAACGACCTCAGTCGCCACGCGTCTCCCCCCGGGACGGCGGCCCCCTCGCTCTGCCAGGAAGGCTCATTTACAGTTTGCTCTTTCCTCATAAAGATCAAATTGCTCCCATTTCAAGGGAAACGCTCTTGGGGGCTCCCACAGCCCACGGGATACAGTCACGCATTCCACCGACGCACGTCAGGGTTACAGACGCCTCCAGCCCAGCTGATTCTCCCTCTCCACACCGCAGCACATCACTCATTTCCATCACCCGCCACTGGGTTATTCCTTTGCATCTTAGCAAAACTGACTACGGCGTTTGGATATTGTTGTCAAATTTCAAGCTCTGGGAGGAATCTGAAGGGGTTTTAAGTTCTTTTCTCTTTTTGAAGGGTGTTGGGAGAACAAGAAAGCGCTCATTTCCTTCCCCAGGGCAACCCTTCATTCCTATGTTCTAAACCGCACCCGTTTTCATCCCGCAGTTTGACTACAGCACAGAGGTACAGACCTTCCCATTACATTCCAGTCCTCCCTCACGATGCGTCTCCGATCCTGACACGCTCACCAAAATCCAACGCTAAGTCAGTCATTTAACAGTTTAGGAAAGAGCATAATCCTCCACCTTTCACTACGCTGCGGGTGCTGTGGAAACAGCGCGACGCAAACGGCTAGAACTAGGCCAGAGGAAGCCCCAGACAAGTACAGCATCAAACCCAGAGCGACGCGACAATCTGCCGTCACAACCTGGACGTCGCTCTGGACATCACCCAGGACAAAGCTGGGCAAAGCAAACGGTTAATCTAACTGCTAGGGAAGGGAAGGGAGATGGGGGCCACGCTTCAAATCACCGCCTTGCCAGCCAATACTTAGAAACGCTTTTCCCAGGCCAGCGCCTTTTAACCAAGGGGAGCAACCACGCTGCCTTCAGAACAGACTGGAAGAACTCAAAGGTACTAAGCACCGATCTCGCTCGCTTCAGCTCACGCAGCCACACGACTATTTCTTCCTCCTTTTCCTTCCATCACGAGCATTCAAGCCCCGGTAAACATAAGCAAAGCCCTTTACACCTCCCATCAGATTCCCAGTACGCCGGTGTGCTTCTTCAGAAGCCTTTCCAGACAACAAGAAGGGCCCAAACAAATACTGCTTGTTACTTAGACAGAGCCATCCTTGCTTGGCATCTCTTCCAAACTGACTTCAGCAGGAGCATAAGGCACAACATCTTCTCCAGACAGATCTCACTCTGATCTAAACATAGATATTTTCCACAGAGAGACACGCTTCACATTCCTCATCTGTACCTACATACAGAGCTAACCCCGAATTTCTCAGTTGCTTCTGGGTAATGCAGGACGGTAACTCGGAAATAAAGCCATTTCACAGGTTGCGTACGACGCGCAAAAGCACACAAAGATCGCTTACCGTCGGACGATCGAGTTCCTGGCTCGCAGGGAGAAGACGGAAGGCATCCCAGCAGTCCTCCCTGGATTTCCCCTGGTCTGGCTCTGGACGATCGCACGCAGACAAGAGCGGCGACGAGGCTGAAGAAAAACAAACAGGAATTGACAATGTCAGCCCATCAAAACGCTGAAAAATGGCTTTAGACTTTTCTGTTTCCCCCTATTTTCCTCCAAACCCTTTGCTTACTGCCCGTGCAGCACTGGGGTAGCCAGCACGCTCTTTTGGCTGCGACACAGAACGGCCGATGCCTGTGCAGCTGCCTCAAACCCGAGGCTGAGAAGGACCATTTGGTGCCCAGCGCGTCAGCGTCCAGCCCCTGCTCCCATAGCCGAGCAGCCAGGATGATTCCTGCTTCCCCCTCCTTGCCACTGCTCTGCTTTGGGTCTCCTAACAGTAACGACTCCAGCTGACAGCCCAACGCAGCACACAAGTGGTAAAAAGCAACCTCAAAACTCTGCTTCCAGGAGAGGAAACGTTCAGAGCCCAATAACAAAAATGGCAAACCGGACCAATAACCGACCTTAGGGAACCTAAACCCCTCCTACAAATATAACGCCTCCAAAAAAAAAGCCTTGTAGAGATGCTCGTTAATGCACACACAGAGAAACCTTGACACCTCCTGAAGCTCTTCACACACCTGATCCCATTGCAGCGTTACCCAAAACACAGCAGCACAAAGCACCACAAGACCCCAGACGCCACAAAACACAAAGGAAACCGCAGAGAACTCACCCCGCTGAAGCCCACGACCTGAATGAGGTCCTCCCTGCCGCACTGCGCCTTTATACCCCAGGCAGCACCCACAGCCCCTCCCTCAATGCCCTGGGGCAGGGGCGGGGCAAAGCGGCACCTGGGATAAAAGAGGTGGGATGAGCCGGGCGTTGCTTTTGGGCTCATGTCTGTGGTGCGGAAGGCATCCCTGGGAGAAAAGGGCTCTTCAATAGGGCAGTCCCCAGTGCGCTCTCTCCAGGAGCGCATCCCCAGCCCCGGGTGCTGGGGAGCGGGCACCGGAGAGGCCGTGCGCGGACGGAGTTCTAGGCGGCCAAGCGAGGGCAGGAGCTCCGTGTGCGCAGGTGATGCCTGCGGGAGAAACGCTGCTGGGTTCGCAGGACCACGAAACCGCTCCCCGGAGGAGGGAAACCGGGCGGGGAGCAGCGGTTTCGGAGCCCGCTGCCTCTGCGGCAGCGAAACGGTGAGCGTGTGCTGCCACCGTGTGTCCAAACCGCGGTACTGCAGGTGTAGAGCGTGGGGGGGAGGCAGCGGCTCCGGGCGCTGCTCGCTGCTGCCATCTAGTGTCGAAATCCCGGTACTGATGGGAGGGGGGGGCCGCGCTGCGGCCCCGGGCACCGCCCGCTGCTCCCCTTCCCTGTCGAAAATTGAGCACCGAAGCGAGCGGTGATGGGAGGAAAGCGGCTGGGGGCCGCGTTCCGGTGCTACCGTGTGTGCAAACCGCGGCACTGCGCGTGGGGAAGCGGAGGAACGGCGCCGGCAGACGCTCGGTGCTGCGATCACGTGACCAGTGTTCGGTACGGCACGGGGTGGAGAAAAGAGGCTGCGCTTGTGGCGACGAACCAATCAGAGCTGCGGGAGGGCCGGGCTACGAGTGATTGACGGGCGCCCCAGCCAATGGCGGCAACGGGGGGGTGGTGCCATAACAGGCCGGAAAAAGGGCGGGACTAAGAGTGACGGACTGGCTCTCTCGCCAATGGCGACCGTGGGGGGCGGTGGCAAAGCACACCGGTAAAGGGGCGGGGATGAGGGTGATTGACGAGTGCTTAAGCCAATGGCGGCTGTGGGGGGCGGTGGCATAACAGAACGGAAAAGAGACTGGTCTAAGAGTGATTGACGGGCGCTCCAGTCAATGGAAAAGGCGATTCTCCAATCGGTGGTGAAACAGACCGGGAGAGGGGCCGGGATAAACCAAGAATGGCTTAAACTGGTAAAAAATGGGCAAAAATGGGATAGAAAGGCCATAAATTGTTTAGAAATGGACAAAACCGGCTTAAAATAGGTTAGAAATGGGGGAAAATGGCTTAGAAACAGAAAAAATAGCTGGGCAAAAAGTGCTTCAAGTGGCAGAAATTTGGTTAGAAATGAAGAAAAATGGTTTTGAAATGGACCAAAAATGGCTTAAAACAGTTAGAATTGGACATGAAAGGGTTACAAATGGCTAAAAATGGCATAAATTGGATTGCCACCATATCTTTATTCCCCTCTCAAACCAATCATATGCTCATCCTTAATGATGCACTACTTAGTCGTTTGCATTCAAATATGTACAGAAACGCCCAAAAGAATTACCATGACAGTTTTTATTAAAAAACCCTAATGTACATGTTCTTTTCCCCTGTGCAGCTATATTTTTCTTAAAAAGTACTGTATGTATCAAACATTTAAGGTTTATCCCATCACTATCAATTGTCTTTGAAGAGCTGTCAGACATCTCCAACTTTAATGAACTTCGGAAGAACCTCAGGAGAAAGCTTTTAGTTTTCTAAATGTAAGAGAAGAGGCTTAGTATTTTGCAACATGAAGACAACACATCATTAACAAGTAATCCCTGTGTTTACAGCATTCTGCCAGGAATTATATCAACTCAAAATCCCAGGTGAGAATTCACACCCTGCATAAAATGAACCCAAGGTCACAAGATACATGATTCTGGTGAATAGGGAGCACTTGGAAGTTCCATCGACATTCATGTTTTTAACAGCTCTTTAAAGAGGTAATGGTGCAGATTAAGTACAAGCTTTTTGCCTCAGTATAATACACATTTGAAATTTAAATAAAACATGGAAGACCAGTATCTTTACATTTTATTCTTCAGAAAAAGAAGAATCTTAAAAGAAAGCATTTAGTAGTCTACTTGTGCTTAAAATAATCGATGCATCAGAAAGCTGAAAGGAAACAACACATACACATTTTTGTACACTGGGATCAGAAAAGTAACATTGTAAATGTTCAGGAATTGCGCTGTATTTAGAATGCTCTCTAGAATCTGCTCCACTTCTATGTGTGGCTACTGAGGCTGCCTGACAAAGTTCCTTTTCCTCTTTAATTGCCAACTTGTGGAGGCCCTTCAGGGATGAGTGAAGTGAAGAAGGTTGTGATAAAGGACCAAGCAGAAGCCATGAATCCGGGCTGCTGCTCTGTATTGGCATCTTCACCTGCATCTTCTCCACTGTCTTCATCAATCCCATCATCCATAAGTCGCTCCTTTAAAAACGGAAATGGAAGCAATTCATTTGCTTCTTTTCGCAGCTCTGACATAAGGTCATCAACAGTATCTTCACACATTAAGTAGCTTCTGTCAGAACAACCTCCTGAAGAATAACTAGCATGAAAAGTTTGTGATTGAAGTAGAAATCACCAGTAATTGCCAAACTAGAAAAATACAGAATTTAAGCTGCAGACACAACACTGAGGACCAAGCTGAAACCTCTCCGGTTAAACTGACTACATTTCATATAAGTTGACCTTCTGTCCAAGCATTACAGCATACTTTACAATATAATACATAGGAGTCTCAGAAGACATGTCTGCTCTTACCATCTCTTCAAGATCAGGATTATTTGCATGTTGCCCATCATGATTCACATCCATGTTATTGGCTGCCTGGTGCTGGCCTCCCTCTTGCCTAAAGGGGAACCATCCAGCTTGGTGTCTATGTAAGAAAACAGAACAGCTGAAAAGGTCTCTTTTGAAAGGAACAAAAAGGTGGGTTTTTTTTTTTGCTACAGATAACTACTGCAGTACATTCTTCAAGTACTTTCAAATGAATGAGGCTACATGTGTTCAAGTGCTCAAGGGCAGGTCGGACAGGCCTTTGAACAACCTGCTATAGTGGAAGTTGCGCCTGCCCACTGCAGGGTGTTGGAACTAAAGCTGGAACTTTAACAGGTCCCTTCCAACCCAAACCAGTCTGTGATTCTATGGGTTTTTTTGCAACTCTTATTTCAGACACTGAATGGTTATTCTTTGATATCCGGATTAAGAAGGGTCTTGCCAAGAGCTAGCTTTTACGTTTCAGAAGTGCTGTTCACAGAAGATGCATCTCTGTTCTGGAAGATGAATAATTCACTATGAATAAGTGATTAAATATGTAGAATATTCTTACTGGGTCTCCTCCCCATTTATAAGCACTTAATGTTACTATGAAAATTAAGGCTACCTTTGAAAATTGATCTTTAAAGTTGTGTTTCTGCGGAAAAAAAAATGTAAGCTTCATCTAAGGCTTGAACCACATTACCACTGTAAATTAAATAGGCCTCTCCCTACATTTTCAAGTGTCCATATTCTGATCTCAACTATTCTATATGCATGAGATACAGAACAGTCCTTATGAGGACTAACAGACTACAATATAAAGAAACTCTTAGTGAATGAGATCGGTCTGAAATATCAAATATTACTGCTGTTTTCCACTTCTATTTACATCACCAAGGTATTTCCCTACATAAAGGGAAATGACAACAGTACTGCTATTTCTTAGTAAAACAAAGAGTGTCCTTAGGTCTTTATTATGCATTGTAAAGAAATGTCCCTGCAATTCTATGAGGTCTAGTACCCACTGTTACAGCAGCACTACCTTAACTCTTCCAAACACAATTTACTACACATAACCCATGTTATGTTTTAAACATAAATGAGCTTTGCTCTGCAAGCTTCCTTCATATCCAAGCACAAATACAAGTTTTAAGTCTATGCAAGCACATGCTTGACCTATATGAACTTCTTGCCTCTCACCCCCACTTTCTAAGCTTCCCTCCCCAAATTCTGTATTTCTACAGCACTGATCCCTTAATATCACCAACATTTAAGAACACTGTGTTTCAGATATAAATGGTATCCAACTTACTGTAAAAGTTTTGAGAATTACTTCTTTTTTCAGATGAGCTTCTCTACTTGTTTGAATACACACACCCACCATACTGTGAAGGAGCACTGCCTAAACTTCTGCATCTGAATAGTATTTTCTTTTCAGTTTAAATGACTTACACACTAGCACACCATACTCCACGTTCAGATCTGCAGCTAGACTCAACTGTTGTACTCACAAATAAACCAGCAGCATGGCTCCCATTACCGTGACAAATCGACTGAAGGAAGAATAGAAGTATACAATGCTCAGAAGAATTGCTGCTCTGGAGAACGTGTACATCCAGTCCAGCCAGTCCCGGTTGAAATCCTCCTCATTCACTACTGGGCCACCCTGTGCATTCATCTGAACATTTGGGTTTACAGGCCTGTTGTCCTGGACGGCTATATTTGGCACTGCTGCAGGCTCATTTGCAGGAGCACGTTCTGAATTTACAGCCTGGGCAACTGCAGATCTCACTGGCTCAGTGCTGGAAGTCACTTGGGCTGAAACAGCAGCTTGGCTATGAATTGAAACATAAAACTGGTCTGTCAAAAAACATGCATCAAAACTGTTAAGCCTATTTTTGTCTTCTTTTCTACACCAATAAAAACATTTCAGATGTAATATATGTAAAAACAAACTGTGCTTTCCCTTAAATCTTTACTTGTCAACACATTAATTCCAGTCCAAAACTGGATTTCATGATTTGCTGGACAAAACTTAGTGTAAAGTAGCACACCCAAACCAAATAAACAGACATTTTGATTCTGCAAAGAACACTGAGGTTTTTAATACCTTTATTTCACTAGTGTGACTCGGTGCTACCTAAGATAAGGCTGACTTACTATTGCATGTAGTACTGACGTGCATACATTTGTTGCCACCAGATCATCTGTAAGGGACTGAATGCAGGATATACAGAAAATCCAGCAGGAACACTTTGGCCTGGAAATTGGTTACCTATATTGCTAGGAAAGGATTTAAAGAAAAACATTAATTTCTAACTTGGAACATTATAAAATGCACCGATACTAAAACACAATTCAAGCAGCATATCACTGTGAACAAAGACACCAAGAAATCAGCATGAGCAAAGAAAAACTAATCTTTCAGACACAGCTTCTGAAGATTACAACTAACACCATAAATTATTTACTTCCCCTTCTCCCCCCTTTTCAATATTTTAAGTGATTCTCCTCTCTACGGGCTTTTAACTCTTTCACATGCAAGAAATGCAAAGCTCCTATACTTAAGTTTTAGGCTTGTTTACGTCTGCTTTTAAACTTCATAGCCTCTCTTACCTCCTAGAGCATATAGCATGTTTTGGCAAGATTTCCAACTCTTTCCCCAAAGATTTGGATGTAGGGAACTGTAGCAAACCAGGACATCTTTCAGGACAGCATGAGAGTATAAAGCATGAAGAAAACCTTATTCACACTGCAGGCAGCAAAAGCTGAGACTGCTGTAATAGCACTGCAGACTACACCTTTCCCTAAGTAAAGCACTCCCTGCAAAGATATCACCAAGAGATTTCGTTAGTCTACCAGGCACTCAGATATACAAGACATGCCCAGAAAGAAAGATGGGAGGTAGACATTAAAATCTTTTCCATGTTACACATGAGTAAGTATTTCACTCTGATTCCGGACAAGTCTCCCTAGAACTGTTTGGTATGTTTGTGTTTAGTCATAACCTGTTTTGACAACGGTCTGGGAAAAAAAAAAAAACAACAAAAAAACAAAACACCAAAAGCAAAAGCTACTCTCCTGATACTGCATTCAAACTGAGACAGTCACAGGCAATACTCTAGGTTTCTTCCAAAACCTGAAAGGGTGAACTTGCAGCCTTGCTGATGCTACTTATTTATGCATGGTTAACGTGATGGAACAACGAAGCTATCAAGCTGGCACTGAAAAACATCAATCATGCTTTTATCTTTATGGCACATAAGAATGCGTTTTTCTATACCCTGAACTGGCCAACGCTGATAAATGAGGCTCCTCCAAAATCCACAGAACCCTATCCCTCATAAAACATTTGACCTTCAAAATGTACAGTTGATTCAGCTGTTCTACATGCGTGTCATTAAATGCCATGTTGTAACAAATCACTGAGCAAGGTCTCAACTTCAATCCCTCAATGTGGGGATGCAAACAGGCAGGACCACTCAGGTGTTCCAGCACACTTACTCCTCCAGCTCAGTCACCAAGCAGCAGTGCTACCCGACTTGCCTGAGGTCTGCAGGTGTTCACCAACTCTTTCTCAGCAGTTACGGATTTCAGAGTGGCTGTTGTTTAATACTGCTCAACAGACGATGACAGGCCTTTGGGCTAACAGCTCTCCCTCACAGATACGTCTTTTACAGGACTTGAACCTCTACTTTCTTCCAAACTTTTGCAAAAGTCACTTTCTTGATGTCTTAAAGCTGACCAGTAGATTAAGAAACCAGTCAGGAAAGACAAACCACAAAAGATTTCAGTTATGTCATGTTCTTGCCTTTCCCATTACAATTCTTCTCTTTTCTTTTTTTTTCCCCAATAGTTTTTGCAGGAGATGGGACTTTTTGAGAAGCAAGACTAAACTTTTCAAAGTCTGACTCTATCAGTGAGGAAAAAGTAAACATCAATATCCAGGAACTGGCTTCAGGCTTGGAATGCCAACTAGCACAGCAGTATTTTGTTTGCTCATAGAAATTCAGAATGAGGCAAATGTTGTCAATTATACAGCTATTACAGCTGCCAGGGTATTAAGTTTACTTATGAAATACGGGAACAACTCTAAACAGTGTGATGTACTTCAGTGAGAACAACCTCTCTAAAGGAAGAGGCCCCTCTCAGCAAAGCAACCTGGCTTGCTGGTAGGAAAAAAAGTAAAGTAGCTAGCACATGTTTTCATCTCTTTACAAAGGAGGAGAAAGAGGCAGGAAGCAGTGTATTTCGAAAGACAGGGACCGGAGCAGGGAAGCAAATGGAATAGACACAAACATTCCAAACAGAGCAGAGCAGAGAGCAGAAGAACAGTTAGGTCAGAAAACAATCAAGGCTCCAGTGGTAGAGGCAGCTTCAGAATATTCTTAAAAGAAAGAGGTGTGCTACTCCTTAAATAGCTAGAAAGCTCACAATTACTTCTTCTGGTCTTTAGAAGACACCTAAAATGAGCTAACTGGGATTTGATTTAAGGGTAAGGTCAGACTAGTTCGCTAGCGTCATCATGAAGATACTGCTCACCATTAGTGGAAAAACAAGACTTTCTATTCAGACTTAGAAGCTCCATCTCTGTCATCTGCACTTGTTTCATGACCTTGACCCACAAAGACATCTGATGCGAGCCTGGGATATCAACTTAAGTGCGATCTCAATATTCCCCACTATGTTATTTGCTACTTGAAAAAAATACAGCAAGCAAAGGCTGATAATGAAGCAAGGCATTTCTGTGCTAGAACATCCTACATGCTGGCAGCGTGTCATTTTGCTGTTCACTTTCACATATTACGACGTACGCAGCAGTATAAAAACCAAATGGACTGCTAACATGTGACAAAAAATTTCACTGTCTTGATGGTTCTTGTGTTGTTCACTGCTTCCGAGTACTCTCCACTCTGAAATGCAAGCCATCTCAGGACCGAGCCTATCTGTTCTGTTTGTACCTGTGCAGCACAGCTACTAAGCCCATGGGAGCAGAGAATGCTGCGCTTGCTCTCCACAGCAAAAGACTAACTTGGCAGATAAATAAACTACTTTTGCCCAGTGCCCTCAAATCTAGACTTTTAGAAAACAGCACTTACAAAAGCTCAAAAGCAAGAAGTTTCAAATTGCCTTCTTCTTCCTATTTTAATAACATGAATTAGCTATTTTCCCAAGGAATATTCAACAAGCACAATGAAGCTTTGTGCCAGGAACAGAAATAACCATTAACAACATCATTTAATACGTTACTTATTTGCACAAATTACCTGACTAATGAAAATGTTGCAAAATGCTCAAGAAAACTGACCCTCACACACATTTTTAAACGTCTAGAGACCTTTCCCTACAGTAGAGCCTGTAGCTCATCACATGGCTAGAATAAAAGGGTTTGGTCATAAAACAGTCAGAAAAATCCACAAATCAATGAAAATTCTGGCTACAAATATTCATTATTTCTAACAAGTCTCAGCCTCTGTATAAATCACACCAAGGCTACATTTCATTGCCCAGGAATACACTTCCGAAGCAAATCATTTCCTCTTACTATAGTTGTGTTTGCACCACAGAACGTTCTTGGATCACCAAGTGGATTCCTTTTGGATTACACTAAACTGAAAGATGCAGTTTAGGTACACTGCTAATGCACCTTAGCCACAAACAGGCGCCTACTCCAGGTGACCAAACTAGAAATAGTCCAAGTAAGACAGAAAACACTGACGTATGTGCCGTGTTGACAGCTGGTTCTCAGCACCTCTTTCAGTCTACAGATCCACTCCTCTCAATCCACATACTTGCTAATGCAGACATAAAAGCATAGAAAAATGCAAAGTTACTCTCAAACACAGCTGTGTCTTCCAAACTGATGCTTCCCACTCTTTTAACCGAATTATTTCAGCTAAAAGACTCAATGACGGTTCTGATCCCTCACTGAAAGTCCGTAGCCCACCGAGTTCACTGCATACTGACAAAACACTCAACTCTCAAAGTATGTTTACCTGAGAAGCCAATTAGAAAAACATTAAAACTTCTTACAGGTTACACAATGAAGTGCTTCTGGAAGTAACTGGATTGATTTACATTACACCAAGCGGAAATCTTGACAGCCAACCTAGCGTCACCTAGCTTTGTCCTAAAGGCAAGTATCTTCTGGACAGATGCATGCGGTCAGAATAATGTAACTACTCCAATTTCTGCCCAGCTTTTTATCTTTCAGATAAAAAATAAAAACGAAAGAATTCAGGACGAAAATGAGTGAGAGCAGTAAAGTCTAGATTAACTCTAAAAAGAGAGCGTGTAACTTGAGCTGAAAGCACGTGGATTTTCACCAGTTCTTGACATCTGTTTTCCTTCAAGGAACAGAAGGAACCGTCACTGTTAGCAGGTTCACAGGTTTGGTTTATTTCAACGTTCTCCAAAGAAGAACTCTAGAACCTATATAATACTAGGAGAATGCCTGGTATTAAAAGTTCCTGAAGCTGCTTTGTAAGTAAAATAGCCAGGATTTTGAAGTTACACAAAAGATCTGATCTGGAAATGTACACTCGTTAACATTACAGTGGTATATATGAAAATACATTACAAATCTGTTTTATGTATACGAGTACTTACATGTACTCAAAACACCTGCGTGTTCATTTCTACAGTTGAATCCACTATGGAGAAGTGAAGAGTTACACCTCTTCTGTGTCAAAAAGTAAGAACCATTGTATTTTGATAATAATTTAGTGTTGATGATTACAATAAAGTACTCGAAAAGGCAACCGGAAGCAGTAATTTTATCAGTTACATTACTAACTACACGTCCACAAGATAAGTATTACAGCTGCACTTATCAAGAGAAAGCTGAGGGCAGAAAGCAGCCTGAAGGGGAGCACCAAGAACACTCAATTCTGATTGACTCCTGGCTAAAAGTATTAATGTTCATACAAAAACGTTTCTAACGCGACTTATGCTTCCATATGAACTAGTCAAATCATTCTGCATACTGTAAAAGAAACGTAATTGTGACTGAACATTTATAATACTTGAAAGAGTATCAAAGAACTGAGGATTGCTTCAATCTCACTTACCCTTGCATTACATAAGGGAACTGGTGGCTTAGTATGGGATTGCTTTGTGCTTGTGCAAGATTACGATGCCTCACTCCATCTGCATTAGTGTTCAAAGATGTAGATGACGCTTCTTGGTTTGTGGGTGAGGCAGCAGTTGATCCAGAACGGTCTAAATTCTTAAAAATAAATAAAATTGAGGTTAGGGATCTTTCTGCCACAGTTACAAGATTTCCAGCTGTGTCTTAAAAACCTCTTTGCTTTAATATTTCATCACTAGTTTTATGGAATATTTAGCAGCAATAAAATTCTAGTGGCTGTCATTGACAAAAATAGCTATAACCTCCAGATACGACTTTATATTCAGAGACAACAGTGCCTGCAGTGGCTTAAAATACCATTCCTCTATCCTTGCCTTCAGTTTCTCCTTCTGCTCAGCATCTTCACTGTTACAGCTGCCCAGTCCAAACTGCCGGGAGGTGGAAATAGGGAAGCAGCAAGGACCTACTTAAGCTCCCAGAAACACCTAAAACTGGTGTGTCAGACCTTCAATGCTTTCCTAGATCAATACTCAATCCTGGAAGCAGGCCAGTAGCTGGCTTTTCTAGATTATGTGTCACCATAACAAGACTGCAATTTGGCTATTGAGATGCACTGTTTTAGTTTTAATAAATCCCCAAATCCTGTTGCTAAGCATTACTGTAATGTTTACTCAGTAGAAAATCATCTTCAACTTTGACAACTCTGGAAGTGAGGAGGTGCAATTACTTAACGCATCTAGATCACATCTACCCTGCAAAGGAAAACATAAAAAATTTACCACTAGACAGCAGGGGAAATAAGAAACAAATGGAAGAACAAAGGCCATTCAAGCTTTGGGTTTAGGTTGTTTCTTCACCTGGAGTATTGTGTGCAGTTCTGGTGTCCTCAGCATAAAAAGGACATGGAACTGTTGGAACAAGTCCAGAGAAGGGCCACGAGGATGAGCAGGGGACTGGAGCACCTCCCATATGAAGACAGGCTGAGGAAGTTGGGGCTGTTCAGCCTGGAGAAGAGAAGGCTGCATGGAGACCTCAGAGCAGCCTTCCAGTGTCTGAAGGGGGCCTATAGGGATGCTGGGGAGGGACTCTTCATTAGGGACTGTAGTGACAGGACAAGGGGTAATGGGTTCAAACTTAAACAGGGGAAGCTTAGGTTGGATATAAGAAGGAAATTCTTTCCTGTTAGGGTGGTGAGGCACTGGAAGAGGTTGCCCAGGGAGGCTGTGAAGGCTCCATCCCCGGCAGCGTTCAAGACCAGGTTGGATGAGGGCTTGGGTGATATGATTTAGCGTAAGGTGTCCCTGCCCATGGCAGGGGGGTTGGAACTGGATGATCTTAAGGTCCTTTCCAACCCTAACGATTCTATGATTCTATGATGATTCTATGAACTTAACACTGTGCATACAGACTGCTTTAAGCAGTCATTAATACAGTCATTTAAATACAGCATTTACAACTGAACTACACAGCAATAAAATGATGACAAAGCAGGCCTCCCGTGTCCTGTCTGAAGATATAAATACAGCCTTTGAAAAGACAATGTAACCACTGTCCACTCTCTACTGTTCCTTCAACTGTTCATGTTTATGACTGTCTCACTGCAGTCCATACAGTACCCTATAAACAGAACAAAGACAAACGGCTTATTACTAGAAGGGTATCTCCCATACACTGGTAACTGGGTAACTGACACAGTGCAGATGAAAGCACCTACAATGGTACTTAACCCTTTCCTTAGTCCATTGCTATTCCTCACATCACGGGGAAAAGCCAAGAGAATTACAGTAATGATGAACAAGTCATCAACAGAAATACTAACTTCATTTCTGTTAAAACAGAGTACATCCAAAGATAAGCATCATTTGAGGAGAGCGTGAAGAGGGGAAGACTCAAAACATCCTAAACCAGAGTGTTTTGTGAATAGCTTAACTAATAAAATGTTAAGAACACTTCCCACTTCTCACTGTCTTACAGATACTTATTACTGCCTTGAAGCCAATCCCTGTCAAGCAGAATGAATTCTGGCCAAGCTCCACCTGCCTATTTCACAACAAGGGCACTAATTTGACTGATGTCTCTTCAGCACTACAAATTTTCACAAAATAAATCGGATCTTTTATTTTTCTTGTATCTCAACACACTGCTCAATTTCTGCCAAAGATATGAGGATATGGAGAGAAAGAAAAATGTAGTTTGCAATAAAGAAGCGTTAGAAACAAAGAACAGCTTACAAAAGTAGCGCTTTGTCATCTAATGAACATAATTGTGTTAGAGTTTGAAAAAAGGTGACCTTTGTTTAACTAAAGTGACACCCTTAAATAATCCAACTGTACAACTTCACAGAGCATGGTCTACTTTCACCATATCCTTTTACAGTGTAGAAGAAATACATGTCCTGTGTAGGAAAAAATAACCCAACTCACTGAGCTACTGCTGGAGGCTGAAGTCCCATGACCTTCTCTACTGGTGGTGGGTTTTGGAGAACTTGGGGGTGTCCGGGAAGTACATACCAGATGAACCATATGATATTCATCTTGCTAAAAAAGAACAAAGACATTGAAGAGCTAAAGCAACAATATCTGAGCAATTTACAATAAAAATAATGTCCTTAAAAGACACCCCAAACAAACCCAACACTATCAAAGTTGCATTTGCAATCAGTAAAGAAACATTACACAAAGGAAAGAGCATAAAGGAAGTTTTGAGTCCAGCACATGAGAAGTTTACTGTTTCACAACCAGGGTTTTCTTAGCAGCAGTCCACAATAACACACTGAGCATCTACTTACCCTCGGTCTTCCTCAGAACCAACGGAAGACCACACAGAGACACATGAGGAAGAATATCACAAGCTTTAACCTTAACTTTGGAAAAATCTCAACCCCCTTACGGGCTCTTTCCCTGAAATTACAAATGATTCCATTTGCACTGAGATCTAATGAAGAGTGTTAGGCAATAAACACATCAGGGTAAATTAATTCCACAAGCAGACCAAGATTAAAAACAAAATGTACCAGACGCTGCCTCCACCTCACTCCAGACTAAGCTTTGCTCAAGCCTAACTGGCAGACACCCAACTGAAGCATCCCGAAGACACTTCACACTCAGGAAATGCTATACGAAGCGCTAGATGAGAATTCAGAGCTCAAGCTTAATTAAGGGAGACGGGAAAGGGGGGGGGGGGGGGCGGGAAAATAAAGCGGAAGCTAGGCGGGACTAAGAGTGACTGACGGGAGCACTAGCCAATGAGCGCTGTGGGGGGGGGGGCGTGAAAAATACCCGGATAAAGGCGGGAATAAAAGTGACTGACGGGCGCTCTAGCCAATGAGAGCTGTGGGGGGGCGGTGAGAAAATAAAGCCGAAGCTAGGCGGGACTAAGAGTGACTGACGGGCGATCTAGCCAATGAGCGCTGTGGGGCGGCGGTGTGAAAAGAACGCGGATGAAGGCGGGACTAAGAGTGACTGACGGGCGCTGTAGCCAATCAGCGCTGTGGGGGGGCGGTGGGAAAAGAAACCGGATGAAGGCGGGTCTAAGAGTGACTGACGGGCGCTCTAGCCAATCAGCGCTGTGGGGGGGCGGTTTGAAAAGAACCCGGATGAAGGCGGGACTAAGAGTGACTGACGGGCGCACTAGCCAATCAGCGCTGTGGGGGGGCGGTTTGAAAAGAACCCGGATGAAGACGGGACTAAGAGTGACTGACGGGAGCTCTAGCCAATAAGCGCTGTGGGGGGGCGGCGGGAAAAGAACCCGGATGAAGGCGGGACTAAGAGTGACTGACGGGCGCTCTAGCCAATGAGCGCTGTGGGGGGGCGGTGGGAAAATAAAGCGGAAGCTAGGCGGGACTAAGAGTGACTGACGGGCGCACTAGCCAATGAGCGCTGTGGGGGGGCGGCGGGAAAAATACCCGGATGAAGGCGGGACTAAGAGTGACTGACGGGCGCTCTAGCCAATCAGCGCTGTGGGGGGGCGGTGGGAAAATAAAGCGGAAGCTAGGCGGGTCTAAGAGTGACTGACGGGAGCTCTAGCCAATGGGCGCTGTGGGGGGGCGGCGGGAAAAGAACCCGGATGAAGGCGGGACTAAGAGTGACTGACGGGCGCTCTAGCCAATGAGCGGTGTGGGGGGGCGGTTTCAAAAATACCCGGATGAAGGCGGGACTAAGAATGACTGACGGGCGCCTTAGCCAATCAGCGCTGTGGGGGGGCGGCATGAAAAATACCCGGATGAAGGCGGGACTAAGAGTGACTGACGGGCGCTCTAGCCAATCAGCGCTGTGGGGGGGCGGCGGGAAAAATACCCGGATGAAGGCGGGACTAAGAGTGACTGACGGGCGCTTTAGCCAATCAGCGCTGTGGGGGGGCGGCGTGAAAAATACCCGGATGAAGGCGGGACTAAGAGTGACTGACGGGCGCTCTAGCCAATCAGCGCTGTGGGGGGGCGGTGGGAAAATAAAGCGGAAGCTATGCGGGTCTAAGAGTGACTGACGGGCGCTCTAGCCAATCAGCGCTGTGGGGGGGCGGCGGGAAAAATACCCGGATGAAGGCGGGACTAAGAGTGACTGACGGGCGCTCTAGCCAATCAGCGCAGTGGGGGGGCGGCGTGAAAAATACCCGGATGAAGGCGGGACTAAGAGTGACTGACGGGCGCTCTAGCCAATCAGCGCTGTGGGGGGGCGGTGGGAAAATAAAGCGGAAGCTAGGCGGGTCTAAGAGTGACTGACGGGCGCTCTAGCCAATGGGCGTTGTGGGGGGGCGGCGGGAAAAGAACCCGGATGAAGGCGGGACTAAGAGTGACTGACGGGCGCCTTAGCCAATCAGCGCAGTGGGGGGGCGGCGTGAAAAATACCCGGATGAAGGCGGGACTAAGAGTGACTGACGGGCGCTCTAGCCAATGAGCGGTGTGGGGGGGCGGTTTCAAAAATACCCGGATGAAGGCGGGACTAAGAGTGACTGACGGGCGCTCTAGCCAATGAGCGCTGTGGGGGGGCGGTGGGAAAATAAAGCGGAAGCTAGGCGGGTCTAAGAGTGACTGACGGGCGCTCTAGCCAATCAGCGCTGTGGGGGGGCGGCGGGAAAAATACCCGGATGAAGGCGGGACTAAGAGTGACTGACGGGCGCTCTAGCCAATGGGCGTTGTGGGGGGGCGGCGGGAAAAGAAACCGGATGAAGGCGGGACTAAGAGTGACTGACGGGCGCTCTAGCCAATGAGCGCTGTGGGGGGGCGGCGGGAAAAATACCCGGATGAAGGCGGGACTAAGAGTGACTGACGGGCGCTCTAGCCAATCAGCGCTGTGGGGGGGCGGTGGGAAAATAAAGCGGAAGCTATGCGGGTCTAAGAGTGACTGACGGGCGCTCTAGCCAATCAGCGCTGTGGGGGGGCGGCGGGAAAAATACCCGGATGAAGGCGGGACTAAGAGTGACTGACGGGCGCTCTAGCCAATCAGCGCAGTGGGGGGGCGGCGTGAAAAATACCCGGATGAAGGCGGGACTAAGAGTGACTGACGGGCGCTCTAGCCAATCAGCGCTGTGGGGGGGCGGTGGGAAAATAAAGCGGAAGCTAGGCGGGTCTAAGAGTGACTGACGGGCGCTCTAGCCAATGGGCGTTGTGGGGGGGCGGCGGGAAAAGAACCCGGATGAAGGCGGGACTAAGAGTGACTGACGGGCGCCTTAGCCAATCAGCGCAGTGGGGGGGCGGCGTGAAAAATACCCGGATGAAGGCGGGACTAAGAGTGACTGACGGGCGCTCTAGCCAATGAGCGGTGTGGGGGGGCGGTTTCAAAAATACCCGGATGAAGGCGGGACTAAGAGTGACTGACGGGCGCTCTAGCCAATGAGCGCTGTGGGGGGGCGGTGGGAAAATAAAGCGGAAGCTAGGCGGGTCTAAGAGTGACTGACGGGCGCTCTAGCCAATCAGCGCTGTGGGGGGGCGGCGGGAAAAATACCCGGATGAAGGCGGGACTAAGAGTGACTGACGGGCGCTCTAGCCAATGGGCGTTGTGGGGGGGCGGCGGGAAAAGAAACCGGATGAAGGCGGGACTAAGAGTGACTGACGGGCGCTCTAGCCAATGAGAGCTGTGGGGGGGCGGCTTGAAAAATACCCGGATGAAGGCGGGACTAAGAGTGACTGACGGGCGCTTTAGCCAATGAGCGCAGTGGGGGGGCGCGTGATAAATACCCGGATGAAGGCGGGACTAAGAATGACTGACGGGCGCTTTAGCCAATCAGCGCTGTGGGGGGCGGCATGAAAAATACCCGGATGAAGGCGGGACTAAGAGTGACTGACGGGCGCTTTAGCCAATCAGCGCAGTGGGGGGGCGGCTTGAAAAATACCCGGATGAAGGCGGGACTAAGAGTGACTGACGGGCGCTCTAGCCAATGAGAGCTGTGGGGGGGCGGCATGAAAAAGACCCGGATGAAGGCGGGACTAAGAGTGACTGACGGGCGCTTTAGCCAATCAGCGCTGTGGGGGGCGGCTTGAAAAATACCCGGATGAAGGCGGGACTAAGAGTGACTGACGGGCGCTCTAGCCAATGAGCGCAGTGGGGGGGCGGCATGAAAATACCCGGATGAAGGCGGGACTAAGAATGACTGACGGGCGCTTTTAGCCAATCAGCGCTGTGGGGGGGCGGCTTGAAAAATACCCGGATGAAGCGGGACTAAGAGTGACTGACGGGCGCTCTAGCCAATCAGCGCTGTGGGGGGGCGGCGTGAAAAATACCCGGATGAAGGCGGGACTAAGAGTGACTGACGGGCGCTCTAGCCAATCAGCGCTGTGGGGGGCGGTGGGAAAATAAAGCGGAAGCTAGGCGGGTCTAAGAGTGACTGACGGGCGCCCTAGCCAATGGGCGTTGTGGGGGGGCGGCGGGAAAAGAACCCGGATGAAGGCGGGACTAAGAGTGACTGACGGGCGCCTTAGCCAATCAGCGCAGTGGGGGGCGGCGTGAAAAATACCCGGATGAAGGCGGGACTAAGAGTGACTGACGGGCGCTCTAGCCAATCAGCGCTGTGGGGGGGCGGTGGGAAAATAAAGCGGAAGCTAGGCGGGTCTAAGAGTGACTGACGGGCGCTCTAGCCAATGGGCGTTGTGGGGGGGCGGCGGGAAAAGAACCCGGATGAAGGCGGGACTAAGAGTGACTGACGGGGCGCCTTAGCCAATCAGCGCAGTGGGGGGGCAGCGTGAAAAATACCCGGATGAAGGCGGGACTAAGAGTGACTGACGGGCGCTCTAGCCAATGAGAGCTGTGGGGGGCGGCTTGAAAAATACCCGGATGAAGGCGGGACTAAGAGTGACTGACGGGCACTTTAGCCAATCAGCGCTGTGGGGGGCGGCGGGAAAAATACCCGGATGAAGGCGGGTCTAAGAGTGACTGACGGGCGCTCTAGCCAATGAGCGCTGTGGGGGGGCGGTGGGAAAATAAAGCGGAAGCTAGGCGGGTCTAAGAGTGACTGACGGGCGCTCTAGCCAATGAGAGCTGTGGGGGGGCGGTGGGAAAATAAAGCGGAAGCTAGGCGGGTCTAAGAGTGACTGACGGGCGCTCTAGCCAATGGGCGTTGTGGGGGGGCGGCGGGAAAAGAACCCGGATGAAGGCGGGACTAAGAGTGACTGACGGGCGCCTTAGCCAATCAGCGCAGTGGGGGGGCGGCGTGAAAAATACCCGGATGAAGGCGGGACTAAGAGTGACTGACGGGCGCTCTAGCCAATGAGCGGTGTGGGGGGCGGTTTCAAAAATACCCGGATGAAGGCGGGACTAAGAGTGACTGACGGGCGCTCTAGCCAATGAGCGCTGTGGGGGGGCGGTGGGAAAATAAAGCGGAAGCTAGGCGGGTCTAAGAGTGACTGACGGGCGCTCTAGCCAATCAGCGCTGTGGGGGGGCGGCGGGAAAAATACCCGGATGAAGGCGGGACTAAGAGTGACTGACGGGCGCTCTAGCCAATGGGCGTTGTGGGGGGGCGGCGGGAAAAGAAACCGGATGAAGGCGGGACTAAGAGTGACTGACGGGCGCTCTAGCCAATGAGAGCTGTGGGGGGCGGCTTGAAAAATACCCGGATGAAGGCGGGACTAAGAGTGACTGACGGGCGCTTTAGCCAATGAGCGCAGTGGGGGGGCGGCGTGATAAATACCCGGATGAAGGCGGGACTAAGAATGACTGACGGGCGCTTTAGCCAATGAGCGCTGTGGGGGGCGGCGTGAAAAATACCCGGATGAAGGCGGGACTAAGAGTGACTGACGGGCGCTCTAGCCAATGAGAGCTGTGGGGGGGCGGTGGGAAAATAAAGCGGAAGCTAGGCGGGTCTAAGAGTGACTGACGGGCGCCTTAGCCAATCAGCGCTGTGGGGGGCGGCATAAAAAATACCCGGATGAAGGCGGGACTAAGAGTGACTGACGGGCGCTCTAGCCAATGAGCGCTGTGGGGGGGCGGCGGGAAAAATACCCGGATGAAGGCGGGACTAAGAGTGACTGACGGGCGCTCTAGCCAATGAGCGCTGTGGGGGGGCGGTGGGAAAATAAAGCGGAAGCTAGGCGGGTCTAAGAGTGACTGACGGGCGCTCTAGCCAATGAGAGCTGTGGGGGGGCGGTGGGTAAATAAAGCGGAAGCTAGGCGGGTCTAAGAGTGACTGACGGGCGCTCTAGCCAATCAGCGCTGTGGGGGGGCGGTGTGAAAAATACCCGGATGAAGGCGGGACTAAGAGTGACTGACGGGCGCTCTAGCCAATCAGCGCTGTGGGGGGGCGGCGGGAAAAATACCCGGATGAAGGCGGGACTAAGAGTGACTGACGGGCGCCTTAGCCAATGAGCGCAGTGGGGGGGCGGCTTAAAAAATACCCGGATGAAGGCGGGACTAAGAGTGACTGACGGGCGCTCTAGCCAATGAGCGCTGTGGGGGGGCGGCGGGAAAAATACCCGGATGAAGGCGGGACTAAGAATGACTGACGGGCGCCTTAGCCAATCAGCGCTGTGGGGGGGCGGCATGAAAAATACCCGGATGAAGGCGGGACTAAGAGTGACTGACGGGCGCTCTAGCCAATCAGCGCTGTGGGGGGGCGGCGGGAAAAATACCCGGATGAAGGCGGGACTAAGAGTGACTGACGGGCGCTTTAGCCAATCAGCGCTGTGGGGGGGGCGGCGGGAAAAATACCCGGATGAAGGCGGGACTAAGAGTGACTGACGGGCGCACTAGCCAATGAGCGCTGTGGGGGGGCGGTGGGAAAATAAAGCGGAAGCTAGGCGGGTCTAAGAGTGACTGACGGGCGCTCTAGCCAATGAGAGCTGTGGGGGGGCGGTGGGAAAATAAAGCGGAAGCTAGGCGGGTCTAAGAGTGACTGACGGGCGCTCTAGCCAATGAGCGCTGTGGGGTGGCGGCATGAAAAATACCCGGATGAAGGCGGGACTAAGAGTGACTGACGGGCGCACTAGCCAATGAGCGCTGTGGGGGGGAGGTGGGAAAATAAAGCGGAAGCTAGGCGGGTCTAAGAGTGACTGACGGGCGCTCTAGCCAATGAGAGCTGTGGGGGGGGCGGTGGGAAAATAAAGCGGAAGCTAGGCGGGTCTAAGAGTGACTGACGGGCGCTCTAGCCAATCAGCGCTGTGGGGGGGCGGTGGGAAAATAAAGCGGAAACTAGGCGGGTCTAAGAGTGACTGACGAGCGCTCGTCAGTCACTCTTAGTCCCGCCTTCATCCGTGTATTTTTCAAGCCGCCCCCCCACTGCGCTGATTGGCTAAAGCGCCCGTCAGTCACTCTTAGTCCCGCCTTCATCCGGGTATTTTTCATGCCGCCCCCCCACAGCGCTGATTGGCTAAAGCGCCCGTCAGTCATTCTTAGTCCCGCCTTCATCCGGGTATTTTTCACGCCGCCCCCCCACTGCGCTCATTGGCTAAAGCGCCCGTCAGTCACTCTTAGTCCCGCCTTCATCCGGGTATTTTTCAAGCCGCCCCCCACAGCTCTCATTGGCTAGAGCGCCCGTCAGTCACTCTTAGTCCCGCCTTCATCCGGGTATTTTTCAAGCCGCCCCCCACTCCGCTGATTGGCTAAAGCGCCCGTCAGTCATTCTTAATCCCGCCTTCATCCGGGTATTTTTCATGCCGCCCCCCCACAGCGCTGATTGGCTAAAGCGCCCGTCAGTCATTCTTAGTCCCGCCTTTATCCGGGTATTTTTCACGCCGCCCCCCCACTGCGCTCATTGGCTAGAGCGCCCGTCAGTCATTCTTAGTCCCGCCTTCATCCGGGTATTTTTCATGCCGCCCCCCCACTGCGCTCATTGGCTAGAGCTCCCGTCAGTCACTCTTAGTCCCGCCTTCATCCGGGTATTTTTCAAGCCGCCCCCCCACAGCGCTGATTGGCTAAAGCGCCCGTCAGTCACTCTTAGTCCCGCCTAGCTTCCTCTTTATTTTCCCACCGCCCCCCCACAGCGCTCATTGGCTAGAGCGCCCGTCAGTCACTCTTAGTCCCGCCTTCATCCGGGTATTTTTCAAGCCGCCCCCCCACAGCGCTGATTGGCTAAAGCGCCCGTCAGTCACTCTCAGTCCCGCCTTCATCCGGGTATTTTTCCCGCCGCCCCCCCACAGCGCTGATTGGCTAGAGCGCCCGTCAGTCACTCTTAGTCCCGCCTAGCTTCCGCTTTATTTTCCCACCGCCCCCCCACAGCGCTCATTGGCTAGAGCGCCCGTCAGTCACTCTTAGTCCCGCCTTCATCCGGGTATTTTTCACGCCGCCCCCCCACTGCGCTGATTGGCTAAGGCGCCCGTCAGTCACTCTTAGTCCCGCCTTTATCCGGGTATTTTTCACGCCGCCCCCCCACAGCGCTGATTGGCTAGAGCGCCCGTCAGTCACTCTTAGACCCGCCTAGCTTCCGCTTTATTTTCCCACCGCCCCCCCACAGCTCTCATTGGCTAGAGCGCCCGTCAGTCACTCTTAGACCCGCCTAGCTTCCGCTTTATTTTCCCACCGCCCCCCCACAGCTCTCATTGGCTAGAGCGCCCGTCAGTCACTCTTAGACCCGCCTAGCTTCCGCTTTATTTTCCCACCGCCCCCCCACAGCGCTCATTGGCTAGAGCGCCCGTCAGTCACTCTTAGTCCCGCCTTTATCCGGGTATTTTTCCCGCCGCCCCCCCACTGCGCTCATTGGCTAGAGCGCCCGTCAGTCACTCTTAGTCCCGCCTTCATCCGGGTATTTTTCCCGCCGCCCCCCCACAGCGCTGATTGGCTAAAGTGCCCGTCAGTCACTCTTAGTCCCGCCTTCATCCGGGTATTTTTCAAGCCGCCCCCCCACAGCTCTCATTGGCTAGAGCGCCCGTCAGTCACTCTTAGTCCCGCCTTCATCCGGGTATTTTTCACGCCGCCCCCCCACTGCGCTGATTGGCTAAGGCGCCCGTCAGTCACTCTTAGTCCCGCCTTCATCCGGGTTCTTTTCCCGCCGCCCCCCCACAACGCCCATTGGCTAGAGCGCCCGTCAGTCACTCTTAGACCCGCCTAGCTTCCGCTTTATTTTCCCACCGCCCCCCCACAGCGCTCATTGGCTAGAGCGCCCGTCAGTCACTCTTAGTCCCGCCTTCATCCGGGTATTTTTCAAGCCGCCCCCCACTGCGCTGATTGGCTAAAGCGCCCGTCAGTCACTCTTAGTCCCGCCTTCATCCGGGTATTTTTCATGCCGCCCCCCCACAGCGCTGATTGGCTAAAGCGCCCGTCAGTCATTCTTAGTCCCGCCTTCATCCGGGTATTTATCACGCCGCCCCCCCACTGCGCTCATTGGCTAAAGCGCCCGTCAGTCACTCTTAGTCCCGCCTTCATCCGGGTATTTTTCAAGCCGCCCCCCCACAGCTCTCATTGGCTAGAGCGCCCGTCAGTCACTCTTAGTCCCGCCTTCATCCGGTTTCTTTTCCCGCCGCCCCCCCACAACGCCCATTGGCTAGAGCGCCCGTCAGTCACTCTTAGTCCCGCCTTCATCCGGGTATTTTTCCCGCCGCCCCCCCACAGCGCTGATTGGCTAGAGCGCCCGTCAGTCACTCTTAGACCCGCCTAGCTTCCGCTTTATTTTCCCACCGCCCCCCCACAGCGCTCATTGGCTAGAGCGCCCGTCAGTCACTCTTAGTCCCGCCTTCATCCGGGTATTTTTGAAACCGCCCCCCCACACCGCTCATTGGCTAGAGCGCCCGTCAGTCACTCTTAGTCCCGCCTTCATCCGGGTATTTTTCACGCCGCCCCCCCACTGCGCTGATTGGCTAAGGCGCCCGTCAGTCACTCTTAGTCCCGCCTTCATCCGGGTTCTTTTCCCGCCGCCCCCCCACAACGCCCATTGGCTAAAGCGCCCGTCAGTCACTCTTAGACCCGCCTAGCTTCCGCTTTATTTTCCCACCGCCCCCCCACAGCGCTGATTGGCTAGAGCGCCCGTCAGTCACTCTTAGTCCCGCCTTCATCCGGGTATTTTTCACGCCGCCCCCCACAGCGCTGATTGGCTAGAGCGCCCGTCAGTCACTCTTAGACCCGCCTAGCTTCCGCTTTATTTTCCCACCGCCCCCCCACAGCTCTCATTGGCTAGAGCGCCCGTCAGTCACTCTTAGACCCGCCTAGCTTCCGCTTTATTTTCCCACCGCCCCCCACAGCGCTCATTGGCTAGAGCGCCCGTCAGTCACTCTTAGTCCCGCCTTCATCCGGGTATTTTTGAAACCGCCCCCCCACACCGCTCATTGGCTAGAGCGCCCGTCAGTCACTCTTAGTCCCGCCTTCATCCGGTTTCTTTTCCCGCCGCCCCCCCACAACGCCCATTGGCTAGAGCGCCCGTCAGTCACTCTTAGACCCGCCTAGCTTCCGCTTTATTTTCCCACCGCCCCCCCACAGCGCTGATTGGCTAGAGCGCCCGTCAGTCACTCTTAGTCCCGCCTTCATCCGGGTATTTTTCCCGCCGCCCCCCCACAGCGCTGATTGGCTAGAGCGCCCGTCAGTCACTCTTAGTCCCGCCTTCATCCGGGTATTTTTCACGCCGCCCCCCCACAGCGCTGATTGGCTAAAGCGCCCGTCAGTCACTCTTAGTCCCGCCTTCATCCGGGTATTTTTCCCGCCGCCCCCCGACAGCGCTGATTGGCTAGAGCGCCCGTCAGTCACTCTTAGTCCCGCCTTCATCCGGGTATTTTTCAAGCCGCCCCCCCACAGCGCTGATTGGCTAAAGCGCCCGTCAGTCATTCTTAGTCCCGCCTTCATCCGGGTATTTTTCATGCCGCCCCCCCACTGCGCTGATTGGCTAAGGCGCCCGTCAGTCACTCTTAGTCCCGCCTTCATCCGGGTATTTTTCACGCCGCCCCCCCACTGCGCTGATTGGCTAAGGCGCCCGTCAGTCACTCTTAGTCCCGCCTTCATCCGGGTTCTTTTCCCGCCGCCCCCCCACAGCGCCCATTGGCTAGAGCGCCCGTCAGTCACTCTTAGACCCGCCTAGCTTCCGCTTTATTTTCCCACCGCCCCCCCACAGCGCTGATTGGCTAGAGCGCCCGTCAGTCACTCTTAGTCCCGCCTTCATCCGGGTATTTTTCCCGCCGCCCCCCCACAGCGCTCATTGGCTAGTGCGCCCGTCAGTCACTCTTAGTCCCGCCTAGCTTCCGCTTTATTTTCCCACCGCCCCCCCACAGCGCTCATTGGCTAGAGCGCCCGTCAGTCACTCTTAGTCCCGCCTTCATCCGGGTTCTTTTCCCGCCGCCCCCCCACAGCGCTTATTGGCTAGAGCTCCCGTCAGTCACTCTTAGTCCCGTCTTCATCCGGGTTCTTTTCAAACCGCCCCCCCACAGCGCTGATTGGCTAGAGCGCCCGTCAGTCACTCTTAGTCCCGCCTTCATCCGGGTATTTTTCAAGCCGCCCCCCCCACAGCGCTGATTGGCTAAAGCGCCCGTCAGTCATTCTTAGTCCCGCCTTCATCCGGGTATTTTTCATGCCGCCCCCCCACTGCGCTCATTGGCTAGAGCGCCCGTCAGTCACTCTTAGTCCCGCCTTCATCCGGGTATTTTTCAAGCCGCCCCCCCACAGCGCTGATTGGCTAAAGCGCCCGTCAGTCACTCTTAGTCCCGCCTTCATCCGGGTATTTTTCATGCCGCCCCCCCACAGCTCTCATTGGCTAGAGCGCCCGTCAGTCACTCTTAGTCCCGCCTTCATCCGGGTATTTTTCAAGCCGCCCCCCCACTGCGCTGATTGGCTAAAGCGCCCGTCAGTCACTCTTAGTCCCGCCTTCATCCGGGTATTTTTCATGCCGCCCCCCCACAGCGCTGATTGGCTAAAGCGCCCGTCAGTCATTCTTAGTCCCCGCCTTCATCCGGGTATTTATCACGCCGCCCCCCCACTGCGCTCATTGGCTAAAGCGCCCGTCAGTCACTCTTAGTCCCGCCTTCATCCGGGTATTTTTCAAGCCGCCCCCCCACAGCTCTCATTGGCTAGAGCGCCCGTCAGTCACTCTTAGTCCCGCCTTCATCCGGTTTCTTTTCCCGCCGCCCCCCCACAACGCCCATTGGCTAGAGCGCCCGTCAGTCACTCTTAGTCCCGCCTTCATCCGGGTATTTTTCCCGCCGCCCCCCCACAGCGCTGATTGGCTAGAGCGCCCGTCAGTCACTCTTAGACCCGCCTAGCTTCCGCTTTATTTTCCCACCGCCCCCCCACAGCGCTCATTGGCTAGAGCGCCCGTCAGTCACTCTTAGTCCCGCCTTCATCCGGGTATTTTTGAAACCGCCCCCCCACACCGCTCATTGGCTAGAGCGCCCGTCAGTCACTCTTAGTCCCGCCTTCATCCGGGTATTTTTCACGCCGCCCCCCCACTGCGCTGATTGGCTAAGGCGCCCGTCAGTCACTCTTAGTCCCGCCTTCATCCGGGTTCTTTTCCCGCCGCCCCCCCACAACGCCCATTGGCTAAAGCGCCCGTCAGTCACTCTTAGACCCGCCTAGCTTCCGCTTTATTTTCCCACCGCCCCCCCACAGCGCTGATTGGCTAGAGCGCCCGTCAGTCACTCTTAGTCCCGCCTTCATCCGGGTATTTTTCACGCCGCCCCCCCACAGCGCTGATTGGCTAGAGCGCCCGTCAGTCACTCTTAGACCCGCCTAGCTTCCGCTTTATTTTCCCACCGCCCCCCCACAGCTCTCATTGGCTAGAGCGCCCGTCAGTCACTCTTAGACCCGCCTAGCTTCCGCTTTATTTTCCCACCGCCCCCCCACAGCTCTCATTGGCTAGAGCGCCCGTCAGTCACTCTTAGTCCCGCCTTCATCCGGGTATTTTTGAAACCGCCCCCCCACACCGCTCATTGGCTAGAGCGCCCGTCAGTCACTCTTAGTCCCGCCTTCATCCGGTTTCTTTTCCCGCCGCCCCCCCACAACGCCCATTGGCTAGAGCGCCCGTCAGTCACTCTTAGACCCGCCTAGCTTCCGCTTTATTTTCCCACCGCCCCCCCACAGCGCTGATTGGCTAGAGCGCCCGTCAGTCACTCTTAGTCCCGCCTTCATCCGGGTATTTTTCCCGCCGCCCCCCCACAGCGCTGATTGGCTAGAGCGCCCGTCAGTCACTCTTAGTCCCGCCTTCATCCGGGTATTTTTCACGCCGCCCCCCCACAGCGCTGATTGGCTAAAGCGCCCGTCAGTCACTCTTAGTCCCGCCTTCATCCGGGTATTTTTCCCGCCGCCCCCCGACAGCGCTGATTGGCTAGAGCGCCCGTCAGTCACTCTTAGTCCCGCCTTCATCCGGGTATTTTTCAAGCCGCCCCCCCACAGCGCTGATTGGCTAAAGCGCCCGTCAGTCATTCTTAGTCCCGCCTTCATCCGGGTATTTTTCATGCCGCCCCCCCACTGCGCTGATTGGCTAAGGCGCCCGTCAGTCACTCTTAGTCCCGCCTTCATCCGGGTTCTTTTCCCGCCGCCCCCCCACAACGCCCATTGGCTAGAGCGCCCGTCAGTCACTCTTAGACCCGCCTAGCTTCCGCTTTATTTTCCCACCGCCCCCCCACAGCGCTGATTGGCTAGAGCGCCCGTCAGTCACTCTTAGTCCCGCCTTCATCCGGGTATTTTTCACGCCGCCCCCCCACTGCGCTGATTGGCTAGAGCGCCCGTCAGTCACTCTTAGTCCCGCCTTCATCCGGGTATTTTTCCCGCCGCCCCCCCACAGCGCTGATTGGCTAGAGCGCCCGTCAGTCACTCTTAGACCCGCCTAGCTTCCGCTTTATTTTCCCACCGCCCCCCCACAGCGCTGATTGGCTAGAGCGCCCGTCAGTCACTCTTAGACCCGCCTAGCTTCCGCTTTATTTTCCCACCGCCCCCCCACAGCTCTCATTGGCTAGAGCGCCCGTCAGTCACTCTTAGACCCGCCTAGCTTCCGCTTTATTTTCCCACCGCCCCCCCACAGCGCTCATTGGCTAGAGCGCCCGTCAGTCACTCTTAGACCCGCCTTCATCCGGGTATTTTTCCCGCCGCCCCCCCACAGCGCTGATTGGCTAAAGTGCCCGTCAGTCACTCTTAGTCCCGCCTTCATCCGGGTATTTTTCAAGCCGCCCCCCCACAGCTCTCATTGGCTAGAGCGCCCGTCAGTCACTCTTAGTCCCGCCTTCATCCGGGTATTTTTCACGCTGCCCCCCCACTGCGCTGATTGGCTAAGGCGCCCGTCAGTCACTCTTAGTCCCGCCTTCATCCGGGTTCTTTTCCCGCCGCCCCCCCACAACGCCCATTGGCTAGAGCGCCCGTCAGTCACTCTTAGACCCGCCTAGCTTCCGCTTTATTTTCCCACCGCCCCCCCACAGCGCTGATTGGCTAGAGCGCCCGTCAGTCACTCTTAGTCCCGCCTTCATCCGGGTATTTTTCACGCCGCCCCCCCACTGCGCTGATTGGCTAAGGCGCCCGTCAGTCACTCTTAGTCCCGCCTTCATCCGGGTTCTTTTCCCGCCGCCCCCCCACAACGCCCATTGGCTAGGGCGCCCGTCAGTCACTCTTAGACCCGCCTAGCTTCCGCTTTATTTTCCCACCGCCCCCCCACAGCGCTGATTGGCTAGAGCGCCCGTCAGTCACTCTTAGTCCCGCCTTCATCCGGGTATTTTTCACGCCGCCCCCCCACAGCGCTGATTGGCTAGAGCGCCCGTCAGTCACTCTAAGTCCCGCCTTCATCCGGGTATTTTTCAAGCCGCCCCCCCCACAGCGCTGATTGGCTAAAGCGCCCGTCAGTCATTCTTAGTCCCGCCTTCATCCGGGTATTTTTCATGCCGCCCCCCCACTGCGCTCATTGGCTAGAGCGCCCGTCAGTCACTCTTAGTCCCGCCTTCATCCGGGTATTTTTCAAGCCGCCCCCCCACTGCGCTGATTGGCTAGAGCGCCCGTCAGTCATTCTTAGTCCCGCCTTCATCCGGGTATTTTTCATGCCGCCCCCCCACAGCGCTGATTGGCTAAAGCGCCCGTCAGTCATTCTTAGTCCCGCCTTTATCCGGGTATTTTTCACACCGCCCCCCCCACTGCGCTCATTGGCTAGAGCGCCCGTCAGTCACTCTTAGTCCCGCCTTCATCCGGGTATTTTTCAAGCCGCCCCCCCACAGCGCTGATTGGCTAAAGCGCCCGTCAGTCACTCTTAGTCCCGCCTTTATCCGGGTATTTTTCCCGCCGCCCCCCCACAGCGCTGATTGGCTAGAGCGCCCGTCAGTCACTCTTAGACCCGCCTAGCTTCCGCTTTATTTTCCCACCGCCCCCCCACAGCGCTCATTGGCTAGAGCGCCCGTCAGTCACTCTTAGTCCCGCCTTCATCCGGGTATTTTTCCCGCCGCCCCCCCACAGCGCTCATTGGCTAGAGCGCCCGTCAGTCACTCTTAGTCCCGCCTAGCCGCCCATCGCCCACCGCCCCCCCACAGCGCTCACTGTGATTGGTTCCTTGGCCAATGGCGCCCGCGGGTTGCCTGAAATCGGGTCTCCTTGCCGCTCTGCGGCTCCTCTCCTGCAGTACCGAGTTTCGACCACAGGATGGCAGCAGCTAGCGTTGCACTGAGCCACCTCTTTGCCCCCCCCCCACGGTCCATTAACTGCAGTACCTCCTCTTGGGCACGTGATGGCAGCAGCGAGCCGTGTCCTGCGCCACGCCATTCCCCCCCCCGCAGTACCGAGGTTTGGACACGTGGTGGCAGCACACGCGGACTTTTCGGTACCAAAGTCACTTTCTTTCTTCTAGGCGTCCCGTACCTAAACGGGCAAAAATGGGTTAGAAAAGGAAAACAAAACGGTTTAAAACACGTTACAAATGTCCAAAGAAGGTATGGAAATGGCCCAAAATGGATTAAAACAATTAAGAAGTGGGTAAAAACCGTTTAGAAATGGGAAAAAATGGCTTAAAACGGGTTAGAAGTGGGCAAATAAGGGACAGAAATGGCCATAAATTGTTCAGAAACAGCCAAAAAAAAAAAAGCTTCAAACGGGTTACAAATGGGAAAGATGGGTTAGAAATATCCAAAAATGGCTTAAAACTGGTAATAAATGGGCCAAAAATGGGATAGAATTGGCCATAAATTGTTCAGAAATAGACGAAAATGGCTTAAAATAGGTTAGAAATGGGGGAAATGGCTTAGAAACAGAAAAAAAAAATGGCTTCAAACGGATAAGAAATGGGCAAAAATGTGCTTCAAGTGCCAAAAATTGGGTTAGAAATGAAGAAAAAAAAGTTTAGAAATGGCCAAAATGGCTTAAAACAGATTAGAACTGGACATAAAGGGGTTACAAACGGCTAAAATTAGCATGAATCGGGTTGCAAGTGGCCAAAAATGGGTTAGAAATGGTCAAAAATGGCTTAAAACTGGGAACAAATGGGCAAAAATGGGTTAGAAAAAGAAAAAAGTGGGTTAAACTGAGTTAGAAATGGGCCAAAAAGAGGTGGAAATTAGAAAAAAAGGCTTTAAATGGGATAGAAGTGGACAAAATCAGGTCAGAAGCGGCAAAAAGAGTTTAGAAATAGCAAATAAAAGCTTACAACGGTTTAGAAGTGGGCATAAATGCGCTAGAAATAGCCAAAGACGGGTAAAAAATGGCTTACAATTTGGCAAAAAATGGGTTGGAAATGGCCAAAAGCAGTTTAGAAATACAAAAAAAAAAAAAAAACCGAAACCCAAAAACACATTAAAATAGGCTAAAAAAGGGAAAAATGTGTAAAAAAAAAAAAAAAAAAACAAAAAGCCAAAATGGCTTAAAATGGGTTAGAAATTACCAAAAATGGCTTAAACTAGGTTAGAAATGGTCAAAAAATGGTTAGAAATGGCCAAAATTGGGTTAGAAATTGGCCAAATGGGCCAAATTAGAAATGGGAAAAAAAGCTTTTAAATGGGTTAGAAATAGCCAAAAAATAGCTCAAACTGGTAAGAAATGGGCAAAAATGGGACAGAAATGGCCATAAATGGCTCCTTCTTTCCCTCCTTCCTTCAATCCTTCCTTTTTCCTTCCCTTCCTCCTTTCTTTCCCTCCCTTCCTCCAGGAGAGTGAACACAAGAGCAGAGGTTCTGAGGCGATCTAATGCAAGAGAAGGTAAGGGGACAATTGAATGCGGGGAAGAGAACAGAAGGGAAGAGAATCTAAGAGATTACTAGAGAAGAGCATCTAGGGGAAAAGAATAACAGGGAACATAAGAGATCTAACAGAATCTAACATCGTAAGATTAGAGAATTGAAGAGCATCTAAGAAGACAATACAGGGGAGAGAATATCACGGAATAGAAGAGAATCTAAGACTAGAAGAGTAGAGAAGAGAACCTAAGAGAAGCCAAGAGAGAAAAACTGAAGAGCATACAGGAAAAGGGAAGAGAAATTTAGAGAATCTAAGAAACGGAAGAGACTGTAAGAGTATACAAGCAAATAAAGTAGAAGGGAATCTAAGCGAAGAATATGTAAGCAAATATAGAAGAGAGACGGGAGTAAGCGAAAACACTATACAGGGTAAGACAATAGAAGAGAAAATAAGAAAATGTAGGACTATAAAAAAAGGGAAGAGAATATAAAAGAGGGAAGAGACTCTCAGAGAGCAGAAGGGAAGGGAATATAAGAGAAAGGAACGTATGATGAGAGACTGCAAGAGAGTCTAAGATAAGGGAAGAGAGCGTAAGGGAAGAGAAAAGAGAAGGGAACAGAAGAGAATATTAGAGAACATAAGGGAAGGGACTAGAAGAGACTAAGAGAATATAGGACAATAGAAGAGAGTAAAGAGAAGGGAATATAAGAACATGCAAAGGGACAGAAGAGAAGGGAGTAGAAGAGAACAGAGATTAGAAAAGACTAAGAGAATATATGGAAAGAGAATATAAAGGAATCTAAGAAAACAGAACGAGAAGGGAAGGGAAGAGACTGGAAGAAAATGGAAGAGACTAAGGGAATATAGGAGAAAAGAGTACAAGAGACAGGAAGGGAAGAGACTGTAAGAGAGTATTAGGGAAGACAAGACAGAAGAAACGTGCTCCTGGCCTGGTAACATCTTTATTTTTTCAGGACAACTATTTAGTTTCATTAAAAGCAGGAATCTTTAAATATACAGAGTCTTGTCTATCACGGAGTTCTGAGCCCCTGCAGCAGTCATCAAGCTGTGAGAGGCAGCTGCACAGAGGGAATCCTTTCTCCAGCGCAAGCAGCCGAGCAGAGATCCGTTACAGCCACCCATCGGTGTCACCTGTGCAGCCACACGAATGCCACCAACAGAGCAGATAAGCTCTGGCAGCAGGCACCGAACAGGAGGGGACGCTGCCCTGTGCACGGAAGGCAGAGGCACGTTCCCGACGCGCTTGCTGGGTGCGCGCCAAGTAGCGATTACAGAGTTTTCCATTCACGTCCCCGGTGGCCTTACCTCTTCCTCCCGTGCCACTTTGCCGTGCTTCACTGCAGCATCCAAGGACCTTGCCGCTGCACGGCTGGGCTCAGCAGCACTCTGCGTGCTGGGCAGCATGCATCACCTGCACGGCTCTGTGATCACCAGGCTGCCGCAAAGGCAGCGGTAGAGAGGGGTCCCTCGGAAATGTGCTGTCTGCCTGCAGGCACCGCCCCGTCATGGCATCCTCTTGAGATCAGGGGCTAAATACACATCTCTGTCCCTGAGAGTGGGGCCCGGGGCTGCCGGGAAAGCCCATCCGTGGAACAGGCTGTGTGCGTTCTCGTCTGTAAGCCCCCCCATCGCTATGGTACAGCTGATGTCTTGTCACTGTCAAACGTTTACCAGGTAATACCCCTTAGTGAACTAGAAACTTGCACTAACGCCGCATGCCTGGCAGGCTAGGAAAGGTAGATACATTTGGGGTTATGCACACGAAAGCTCTACATCCTGCTGTGGTTCAAGTGCCACTGTTCTTGTCGGTAAAGGGAAAAGCAGCCTCAGGCCTCCTGCTGGGCTCAGGGGTCCATCAGCTGCACCAGAGGAGCTTTGCTTTCAAGATGCGATACTTGCTACGCTGGTAAGTGACCAGGTCAAACACGCTGAAATAACAGTGAATATGCCCAGAGCTTGGTGTTACTCGCGTTGGTACTGGTACTGGCGGTAGCAAACGTTTACTGTGAACCACATGCTGAACAGACATGCTCAGCATTTCAAATAAGCCAGTTTCCCCCTCCCTGGCTGCATTAAAATATGTTCCCCCAGATGAATTTAACCTCGTGGCAGCAAAGCACTTTAGCTCAAGGTACCAAAGAGGAGCTTCAGCAAGGGCACAGTCCCACCGGACACACCAAAGAGTGCGAGGACGAGCAGCCCTTCCGTAAGAAAGAAGGATAACTGTGGCTTTGGGGTTTTGAAGAGACCCCCAGCAGCTGTAGGGAAAGGCCTGCATTCCCTGGGGTTCTAACCATAGGATCACAGAACGGTTTTGGTTGGAAGGAACCTTTAAAGGTCTTCCAGTCCAGCCTCCCCTGCAATGAGCAGGGACATCTTCAACTAGATCAGGGTGCTCAGAACCACATCCAGCCTGGCCTTGAGTGTCTCCAGGGATGGTGCACCCACCACCTCTCCGGGCAACCTGTGCCAGTCCTTTACCCCCCTCATTACAGAAAAATAACGGGGCTGACCTGCAGTTCCTGGTCCTCCCTCCAGCCCTCGCCTTCTCCTCAGCAGTGCAGCTCTTCTGCTGCAGAGCTGGGATCCCTCTCAGGAAAATCAGCTCTTAGCCCTGAAACTGCCCCACGAGTCTCTGCCCACACCAGCAGATCAGGACGGCAAAGCTTTGTCAAGTCGCCTACGTCGCCTAGACAGAAGGCATCGTAAACAAGGACAACACACTGTGAGTTCTGTGGTGGACCCCCATTGGGTTGGAGAGACTGCATGGGTACTAATTCAACAAAGACAACACCAAGAGCCTTAAACTCTGCTGGTAGTACCCAAATGTCAAGAGGAAACCGGGGACCTGCATCGTTACTACATCCAACAGCACGATTAGAAAAATAGTGGGAATTCCCCCTAGAGCTGCTGCAAAACAGCCTGCAAGCAAAGCAATTGCTGTTTAGGAAAAAGCAACGCAATGATCTCAACCCAGGAAGGCAAATCAAGCTGAGATTTCCTGTGACAACGTTTTCGATCCCACGAATGTAATTGACTGGAAGGGAAAAAACTTCTTGAATTAAGCACGTAAACAAGTTGAACAAAACAACCTCTTCCTTGATCAAGCAGAGGATGTGCTTCTGCTCTGATTTACTGGCCCCGGGTATTTCTACGGGAGGATCTAGATCTGTCCAGCTGTTAAAGTGTCACTCCGCATGCATGCCAGCGTAAGAGGAAACAAAGTCCTGCATCCAGATCTTGAGTCCCAACTCAAGAGGGATGTGGATGTGGAGCCAGGCAGAGAGAGATGGGCTTGTTCAGCCTGGAGAAGAGAAGACTCCTTAAGGGGAGACCTTAGAGCAGCTCCAGTGCCTAAAGGGGCTACAAGAAACCTGGAGAGGGGCTCTTTGGACAAGGGCCTGTAGGGATAGGCCAAAGGGGAATGGCTTTAACCTGACAGAGGGGGGACTGAGACGAGCTCTCAGTCGGAAGCTCTTCCCTGCGAGGATGCTGAGGCGCTGGCACAGGGTGCCCAGAGAGGCTGTGGCTGCCCCATCCCTGGCAGTGTTCAAGGCCAGGTGGGACACAGGGGCTTGGAGCAAGCTGCTCTAGCGTGATGTTGTCTCCGCCCGCCCGTGGCAGGGGTTGGACGTGGATGAGCTTTAAGGTCCCTTCCAACATGATTCTATAAAATGCAGAAATGGGGAGGATAACTACAGGCAAATTACAGACCAGCTGGTGAAAGCAGAGGGTAAATGCATTTCCTCTCCTGGCAAGGTCAGAGCAGCATGTGCTACAATTCCCAGATATACCTCTGCTCTCCTCTGTTGCTTCCCATTAGCAGAAACCTTTCTTTTCTTTTTGGTCTTGCAGCTGAAAGAAAGAGGTTAAAAAATCTTGTGGAGCTCTCGAAAGGGTCTGTTCTGGCACACACCATGTCCACACGAGCGCACGCTGCTCTGAAACAGAAGGGTTCTTATATTTACCTAAGAACAAGAACCGGGTTTTTCTTCAGCTCAAGAAACCACTGATGCGAGTCCGCAGCATCAGCACTGATGAGGCTGATACGCTGGTGTGTCTAACACAGATACCACATCTGCCACCTTGCTTAGCTTAGGTTTCGGCACAGCTGCTGAGCACCGCTGCTAGCCACCAAACACACTGGCCGAGGAAGCGCTGAGTGATGAGATGCTAGACCTCAGTGGAAAGTTCTGCCACCGTTTATTTAGCCAGAAGATCGACACCGAAGGCCAAACGGGGATAACATCCCCTATGCAGGAGGAGGAGGTGCCAGAGAAACCCTTAAGTACAGCGAGCTGTTGGTGCTGGGCACCAGCCCTGTACGTGTAGCCTGTGCCCATCCTGCAGCCCCACAGGCTGGCCCTGCTCCTCCTGGCCAGGATGCGTGGCTGCACAGCCCCCCCGTGTCCTGCCTCTGCTGACACCCGCTGCTGATTCTGTGGCCCTAAACCTACAGGGAATCCCACTTGGGGCTCATTCTCTCTTGCTCTCTGCGGGCTGCTGCTCAGGGTCCTGCCGGGGCTGGAGGGAGGCAGAGGAGCATCAAGTACCTGGTTTCTATGCGGCAGCGCAGCCCCTGCGATGCAGACCTCCACGCAGCAGGTCGTCAGCTCTTTCCGTTTCTGTTCTTACTCCAGGGTATTCCCTAGGCACTTTACCTGGAAGATCACAGCACATTATTTCCTAACAGGAGCTGGGGATCGGAAGCTAAATCCATTCTAACACGGGAAACAAGCGATTCAAAAAACTTCCCTTTTGATCCAATGAACCCTTGCATCCACTCCCAGGGTCTCTTGAAGCAGCTCCGTGCTTAGGCTGATGACACGACTGCTTTCAAGGGATGCAGGGACAGATGAGCCTGAAAGAACACAAGTTTCAAGAAAAGAACAAAGCGTCGTGCCTTAGGGCATTGTATTTGAGAGCTGTGAGCAACAGCAGCAAGGTCAGAGCAGGCAGTTTCCAGATTTCTTTATGCTGTCTGGAAACGGGGAGGAAAAGCCCCTCACCTAAGCGCTGTGGCCCTCACCTAGAGCTCTTCTGCCCCAGAAGCAGTGAGTGTGTCCCCTCATTCTTTCTGGCTGTGCTTCCCTCCCAGGTCAGCTGGCTGCCCAGGGCCTGCCCAGCAGTGCCCACGGTTGCATTAACACCCCTGTGAAGTGCTGCCCTGCCCAAGTCTAGTCTCATACCTGTGCAGCATACATATGACATCTTTGCTGACAGCTCTTGAGCCCCAACTCAAGAGGGACGTGGAGCTGCTCGAGTGAGCCAGAGGAAACCATGGAGATGCTGCGAGGGCTGGAGCACCTCTGCTGTGGAGCCAGGCAGAGAGAGATGGGCTGGGTCAGCCTGGAGAAGAGAAGGCTCCTGAAGGGGAGACCTTAGAGCAGCTCCAGTGCCTAAAGGGGCTCCAGGAAACCTGGAGAGGGGCTTTGGACAAGGGCCTGTAGGGACAGGCCAAGGGGAATGGCTTTAACCTGACAGAGGGGAGACTGAGAGGAGCTCTCAGGCAGAAGCTCTTCCCTGTGAGGGTGCTGAGGCGCTGGCACAGGGTGCCCAGAGAAGCTGTGGCTGCCCCATCCCTGGCAGTGCTCAAGGCCAGGTTGGACACAGGGGCTTGGAGCAAGCTGCTCTACTGAAAGGTGTCCCTGCCTGAGGCAGGGGGTTGGACCTGGATGAGCTTTAAGGCCCCTCCCAACCCAAACCATTTCAGATCAGGACATTTTTCCATCCCCGGTGATAGGCAGGAAGGTGCTAAGTCCCCAGCTCCCCCTCCCTCTCTGGGGGTGGGCACTCACTGCAGGGGCAGCTCTCCAGCTCAGGGGGCAATTCTCCTTTCGGAGACAGCCTCCTGGAAGGATGCAGCCGTTTCATCCTGTTTCAGGGCAACACCTCTCCATGTGCTGTCACTGCAACCGGCCACAAACTTCCCCTCTGTTGGGGGAAGAGAGGGAAACCGATGTGTTTGACTGCTGGAAAAGCTTTGCGGTGTGAGAGCTTCGCAGAAACTGCACTTTGCTGTTACTGTCAGTCATTTGGGCTATACAGGCTGACATACCCGGAACACTGCAGTTACTGCAGATAAAGACTGTGAAGGTAGTATTTTATCCTGGCTGCTCTCCTCAGCCAAAACCATTGCAGCAAGCTGGGTTAATGCATGGATTCACATGCTGCCACCACCAATGCAGCCTCTGCTGCTGCACCTTTCTCTGCACAAACACTCACCCCAGCTCTAAACCTGGCTCCCACCCACATCAGCCTAGGAGCTCTCGTGCCTCTCAACACTCCCTCACGTTGTCTAGGTCCGAGGGTGCACTGAAGATGCTGCTCAAATGCTAGAAACACCAGATGAAGGGACAACACTTACAAGGAATGCTCTTTAAGTAATACTTAAAACTAGTGCTCTGACCACCGTTAACTTTCTTGGAATGCACCAATGAGCACACCGCGGCAAGCTCTCCTCGTTAAATTTCAGTGTGACAGAGCAGAATCTCAGAGTGTTTGTCATAAGTGATTCTCTTTAGCAGTAAAAATACATCATTACTTTTACTGTTAAGCAGGTATCCTGCTTGTACAGGTTTACTTGAGTATTTTCCATGCTAGATAAAATAACCAACTGGAACAGTCAACAATGAGCAGTAAGCTCCAGGTCTGTCACCTACGCCAACTGCAGCTGGATCATATCTCTACCCTTTTCTTTATGCAGCACTCCTGATTTTGGCGGAATTATGTATTTTAGACATTGTTTAGCCAAATGCTCCTCTATGATTCTATGATACAACATTACATACAATGACCTACCTTCTTGTGCTAGACAAAGCTCCAGGGTAATGGCTATTTTGTAACATCAGAATTAGCAGTGAAATTCAGAACGCTCTTTAGCCAGGCCCTGAAATATGTAACATAAAATAAGATACAACCTCCCTTACCTCAACTTCCAGACAATAACCCAGAAGGGACTGCTTCAGGGAAGCTTACTCTTGCCTACAGAAAACAGAGAGGAAAAAAAAAACATCTGAAGAAAATAACATTATTTTTCAAAAACTTTACTCTATTTTTCTCCCCAGCCACATGTTCTTGCTACTTTCTGTTGCTGGGTTTCTTTTTATAGAGAGCAATGATTTATGGGAGGACTCCTGACTTTCAACCAGCTGTAGCCACTGCTGAGATCAGGGAACAAACCTGGGCTCAATTAGGCAGGGAGTAATCTGCTTTTTCACCGCCACGGCCACCACCCCCGCCCCCATTAAATGAACACAGTATATTTGAAAGTATTTTTCTTGTACAAAAAACCAACACAATCAGCAGAAGGAAATGAGGGGAAACTACAGAAATGAATAAACCAAGTGCTCAAAGGCAGAAAATGAGCACTTTTCCACCTACAAATCCTAGCCTAGTAACTGTATGTGCTATAGTATTAAGTAAAACAGTTCAGAAATGAGCTGATGATTAAACTGAAGCTGACTGAAGTTTCTCAATCCGTTTTCACCTTCCACTTGTGCTGCTGGAATCACATAAACTTGCTCCAAGGTTAGAGAGATGAGAGCACCGTATCCCGGAACATTTCCTCTCTTAGCTGTGAGCAGTGTTTAATTCATAACCCAGGCTTCTGTCTGATTTCTATCGGTGTCACTTCAAATCCTACCGCTGCAATGGAAGTAAAAGAATTCTCTGGACTCCACCTCCAGAAGACAGACTCTTAAACGCCTGAAGCACACCTCCTCTGACCCCGAGACACATCCCTTCGTTGCGGGTGCCTCAGAGGGTTAGACAACATTTAAACCAGCCCAACAGTGGTGCACGGTTACACGCAGCAGGCCCTGTCTCCTCCATCTGAAACCAAGAAGCTGTGCAGAGGCAGAAGCAGAGGCAGAGGTTTCCCTCAGCCGTGGGGTGTTGGGAGGTTTGCACAGGGACAGGGGAACTGGCTTCAGGTCCCACAGATCTGACACAGCCTCAGAATCCAGACCCAGATCGTCAGGGATGACGCTTACGCTGCCTTGTGCCAGTCGGATTGTTTTAAACACGCTGCCCTTGTAAGAGAAAGCAGTGAAGCACTTGTGAAAACCACAAGTGATGACATTTGTGACGGTTCGTTCCACAGCCTCAGGTCAGCATCCAAGAAAATTCAGTGACCTGAATGTAAACACGTCTACAAAAGATGCACAGAGTTTTTCATCTCAGTTCTGGGGCCCTCAAGGAGGGGGCATACACAGACTGAGAGAGAAAAATGCCCCTCCTTATCTTCATCAGGACTTAGTTATTGCCTTCTGCTTCCCCACTGTGAAGGCTGAACACAGCTTAAAGCTTAAAACAGGATAGAAATGGCCATCAATTGTTCAGAAATAGCCAAAAAAGACTTAAAAAGCGTAACAAGCGGGCAAAAATAAGACAGAAGTGGCCATCAATTGTTTAGAAGCAGCCAAAAAAGACTTGAAATGGGTTATCAATGGGAAAAATGGGTTAAAAACAGCCAAAAGAGTCTTAAAACTGGTAAGAAATGGGAGAAAATAAGATGGGAATGAGCAGCAATTGTTCAGAAATAGCCAAAAAAGACTTGAAATGGGTTAGAAAGGGCCAAAAATGGTTTAAACCAAGTAGGGAAAGGGCAAAAAGGGGTTAGAAACAACAAGCGATTGGTCAGAACAGGACAAAACCACTTTGGAATCGGACAAAAGGGCTTAAAAAGAGTTAGAACTGGGCAGAAAAGTGTTAGAAATAGGCCAAGCCAGTTTAGAAAGAGCTAAGAAAAGCTTAAAACGGGCTAGAAATGGCAAGGAACTGTGCAGAAATACAGCAAAATGGCTTAAAACTAATAAGAAACAGGCAAAAGAAGATAGAAAGGATCATCAATTGTTTAGAAGCAGCCAAAAAAGACTTAAAAAGGGTTAGCAATGGGAAAAATGGGTTAGAAATAGCCAAAACAGTCTTAAAACTGGTAAAAAATGGGAGAAAATAAGATAGGACTGACCAGCAATTGTTCAGAAATAGCAAAAAAAAAAAAAAAGACTTAAAATGGGTTAGAAAGGGATAAAAATGGTTTAAATGAAGATGGGAAAGGGCAAAACCAGGTTAGAAATGGCAAGAAGTTGGTAGGAGCAGGACAAAAAGGGTTTGAAAATGGCCAAAAGGGCTTAAAAAGACTTAGAACTTGGCAAAAAAGGGTTAGAAATAGGCCAAGCCAGTTTAGAAAGAGCTAAGAAAAGCTTAAAACAGGCTAGAAATGGCAAGGAACTGTTCAGAAGTAGCAAAAAACTGTTCAGAAGTAGCAAAAAAAAAAGTAGCCCATTAGCTAATAAATGGGCAAAAATAAGATAGAGATGACTGTAAACTGTATAGAAATAGCACAAAGGAGTTAAACTGGGTTAGAAATGAATAACAATGTTTCAAAGGTAGTCAAGATAGGGCAAAAATGGGTTGGGTTAGAAGGGGCAAGAACTAGCCAAAATGGTTTGGGAATGGCCAAAATGGCTTAAAAAGAAATAGAACACGCCTAAAAAGGGTTAGAAATAGCTCAAGCCAGTTTAGAAATAGCTAAGAAAAACTTAAAACAGGCTAGAAATGGCCATCAATTGTTCAGAAATAGCCAAAAAAGACCTAAAAAGGGTAAGAAGTGGGCAAAAATAAGATAGAAGTGGCCATCAATTGTTTAGAAGCAGCCAAAAAAGACTTGAAATGGGTTATCAATGGGAAAAATGGGTTCAAAACAGCCAAATAGTCTTAAAACTGGTAAGAAAAAATAAGATAGGAATGAGCAGCAATTGTTCAGAAATAGCCAAAAAAGACTTGAAATGGGTTAGAAAGGGCCCAAAATGGTTTAAACCAAGTTGGGAAAGGGAAAAAAAAGGGGTTAGAAATGGCAAAAAATTGGTAAGAACAGGACAAAACCAGTTTGGAAACGGCCAAAAGGGCTTAAAAAGACTTAGAACTTGGTAAAAAAGGCTTAGAAGTCGGCCAAGCCACTTTAGAAAGAGCTAAGAAAAGCTTAAAACAGGCTAGAAACGGGCCAAAATAAGATAGGAATGACAGGCAATTTTTTTAGAAATAGAACAAAGGAGATAAAAGGGGTTAGAAATGGATAAAAATGTTTCAAAGGTAGTCAGGATAGGGCAAAAATGGGTTAGAAGTGGCAAGAACAGCAGAGAAACGGTTTGGGAATGGCCAAAGTGGCTTAAAAAGACTTAAAACTTGCTAAAAAAGGGTTAGAAATAGGCCAAGCCAGTTTAGAAATAGCTGTCCACAGAGGCAAGGGCAAAAACGGGTTAGAAATGGCAAGAGATTGGTAAGAACAGGACAAAAATGGTTTGGAAACGGCCAAAAGGGCTTAAAAAAAAGTTAGAATTGGGCAGAAAAGGGTTAAAAACAGCTCAAGCCAGTTTAGAAAGAGTTAAGAAAAGCTTAAAACAGGCTAGAAATGGCCATCACTTGTTCAGAAATAGCCAAAAAAGACTTAAAAGCGTAACAAGTGGGCAAAAATAAGACAGAAGTGGCCATTGCTTAGAAATAGCCAAAAATATATAAAATGAGTTATCAATGGGAAAAATGGGTTAGAAACAGCCAAGAGTCTTAAAACTGGTAAGAAATGGGGAAAAAGAAGGTAGGAACGACCAGCAACTGTTCAGAAATAGCCAAAAGACTTCAAATAGATTAGAAAGGGCCAAAAATGGTTTAAAACAAATTGGGAAAGGCCAAAAAGAGGTTAGAAACGGCAAGAGATTGATAGGAACAGGGAAAAAAAAAACGGTTTGAAAATGGCCAAAAGGGCTTAAGAAGACTTAGAATTGGGCAAAAAAGGGTTAGAAACAGGCTACGCCAGTTTGGAAATAGCTAAGAAAATCTTAAAACAGGCTAGAAATGGCAAGGAAATGTTCAGGAAAAGCCAAAAAAGACTTAAAAAGGGTAAGAAGCGGGGGGGGGGGGAGTGGCCATCAATTGTTTAGAAATAGCCAAAAAAAAACCCTTAAAATGGGTTAGAAATTGGCAAAAAAGGGTTAGAAATGGCCAAAAACGGATTAAACCAAGTTAGGAAAAGGCAAAAATGGGTTAGAAATAGCAAGAAATTGCTACAGAGCAAGCAGATTGCTAGTAACACCAGCCTTTTTCACTCTCATCACTACTGCGACCGCATTATGGCCCCTTACACAGACACTGGTAGCCTTGCAGAAAAAGCATAAAGAGAATTGTGCTTCCTTCTGTGAGCAGCATATGCAGAGGAGGAGATTTACCAAGGCAGAAACTGGAGCAAGACAGCGACTGAACCTCCTGAATATCTATTAACAGATACCAAGTTGAAAGGGCACTTACTCACTGCGACCCACGTTTGCCTCGGCTGCAGGTACACTCTGAAGTCTCTCTGGAATCCAGCATCAGAAACAGTGAGGTCAGACCCAAGGTATTCCTTCGAGATGCTCGTAACAACGCCACACGCCTGTTAAGAAACAGTCAAGCTCCAATGAGTGCTTCTGAAGAGTGCAAAGACCATGCTGGGGTTGTTTGAAACCTTGACGAGTGAAGCGTTTTGCCCTCAGCACCTCAGGTAAGCGAAACCCAAACACGCATTACTGCCAGACTAGGCAGCTACAACATCACATCTATAGAAAAGCAAGATCGGTACAAGTGCATGCGGACTAAGCACACCCTGATTGGATAGTTCAGGGTGCTACATGTGGTGCCAAGTTTCAGCACAGCTGGATTCTTACTAAATTTCGCTGCCATTTAAGTCCTTCTCCCTTAACTGGGTCTAAACCCAGGCACTAGTTCTCCCAGCTACAGCATCTAACTCATGTAATCACTTACTTTCCGTGCCCCAAATTAAGCAGTACCTAACTCAGCACGTAACTCATTAAGCACGTAACTCAGGAGCCTTAAGAACTGGTTTGAGACACTCCCCTCTACTGCTGTGGAGTACTTAAGTCCTAAAGGATACTTGCCACAATACCACAACCACATGGAAGCATTCCATCACCTCCTGATACATACAGACCTTGCGAGGACTGTTAACACCAGGCTTGCACAACTGTTTGAAGTAATTCCACTGATTTGCTCTCTATCTGTAGGAAGCCTGAACATCAGTGTAGGTCACAAATCTGCCCGGGCTTTTTGAGACAGAAAGCTGCAAGAAAAGAAGGGTTTGAAATACCCTCACTTCAACAAGCACACTCTGTGCTTAAAGACAATGTCATCTTTGGGTGACAGTGTTGTGGTTTAGACCCAGTCAGACATAAATCAGCCATGCAGACTCTCTCTCACTGCCCCCCTTTTGTTCCCCCTGCTCCCAGAGGGATGGGAAGAAGAATAGAAAGCATGTAACTCTCATGGGTTGAGATAACAGTTTATTAACTAAGGTATAACACAAACCACTGCTGCTACCACCTATAACAATGATAAAGGAAATAAGGAAGAGAATACAACACCTCACCACCCACTGACTCACCCCACCCTGCCCGCCCTAGCACCAACCAATACCCAGTCCAACCCCGCAGTGAACTAGCCCTTCCAGGTAACTCTCAGCTGCACGCTGGGCATGACGTGCTGTGGTATGGAATACCTCTTTGGTCAGTTTGGGTCAGGTGTCCTGTCTCTGCTTCCTCCCGGCTTCCCCTCCTCCCTGGCAGAGCATGAGGCTCACAAAGTCCTTGGTCAGACCAAACATTTGAGCAGTAACTAAAACCATCGGTGTTATCAGTGCTGTTCCCAAGCTGAAAGTCAGAAAGTCAGCACTGCACCACTACCAAGAAGGAGAAAAATGACTGCTACTGCTGAACCCAGGGCAGACAGACACGCTCTGTGGTTAAAAAGAATGCTACCTTTGTACAACCTATAAAACTAAGCCGCCATAGTTAAACAGTAAGTTGGGGTACCATGTGCCTGCCAGAAAGTTCTGAAATTGAACCCTAAAAGGATGTAAGTAAAGAAGAGGAAGGCTCCTGCTGGACACCTGCACAGACAGCACACAGCCAGGAGCCTGTCCACAGAGCACCAGGACAGTCGAGAAACGGGAGACTTCCCCAGAAACAAGCCCCGAGACATTTTCAGTTCACCCTCAAATAAGCAGTGGCAAGGCGCAGGATGCCGGGCCAGGAGCCTCCGAGGCGCCTGAGATTCACCAAGGGAGATGAAGGCAGAATGAAGCGCACTGGGGGCTGCTGAGCCGGCTCGTCCCCGGCAGACCGCAACCGGACCGCACCGGGCGCTGTGAGGCTTCCCGCGCCGGGCTCCCAGCGGGCAGGAGACGTCCCTCTGCGCCCGCCCAAGGCCTCCCCGCTCGCCCCGGACCCCCGGTGGGCTCGGATCTCACCCGCTGCCGCCGCTGCCGGGACCCGGACCCTGCCCGCCGCCATGCTGCTCCCGCGCGCTGCGCATGCGGCACCGACACGGCGCCGGGGGGACCGAAGCTGGCGCGCGAACACCGGGCTGCGGCCACGAGCACCCCAACGCGCGGCCCCGCCGGCCATTGCTCACCGGAAGCCAGCAGCCACCACGTGACACCGGCCACTTCCGGGGACAGCTGCGGGGACAAAGAGAGCAGCACGGCTCATGCGCGGAGCCCGGGCTGCAGTACCCAGCTCTGGACACAGGATGGCAGCAGCGAGAGCGCCGGCGCCACACCGCCCCCCCACTCCCCCCTTCCCCGCTGCACCGAGTTTCGGGCGTGTCATGGAAAGGTCTTTGTGAGGGATTCAGCCCCAAATCCAGCTGTGACCCCCTTTCTTCAGAGGACCCCCTCAGTCCTCTACTCACCTGCTCCTCTGCGGAATCATCGCAGATAAATAAAAATGCGTAAAGAGAATAAAAAGCGCAAGAGCAGGATGTGATTATAAACTGCTACAAAGCAAACGCAAAGCGAGAAAAGCGAACAAGCCTGGAAGAACCTCCAATAAGAGTTCCCTTTGCAACTTAGCCCAGCCCCAGTACTGCAGAGCCTCTTCCTGAATGCGCAAACCCAACAGCGTTTCCCCCGCAGGCACCACCTGCACACACGGAGCTCCTGCCCCAGCTTGGCCGCCTAAAACTCCGTCTGCCCGCGGCCGCTCCGGTGCCCGCTCGCCAGCATCCAGGGCTGGGGACGTGCTCCTGCAGAAAGCACCCTCGGGTCTGCTCTAGGGAAGGGCCCTTTTCTCTCTTGGGCGGGAGGGAGGGGCGGGGGGGGTGGGGGGGGTGAGAGGAGGGAGAGGGAGGGAGGGGATGGGGGGGGGCTCTGTGCAATGTGATCCTATTTGGACCTGTAAGTTTTTCGTTCTGAAACAGCAAAGTGCCTGAGGATGTCTTCTCACAAGGGCACTGAAAAAAGCCAGAAGGGAAAGCGTGGCCGGAATGCTGTGTTGGTGGAACCGCTCACGAGATCCCCAGCTGGAGGTGATGGGCAACAACCACCAGGCATGCTGCTCCCTTCACCGAGCTACTGACATTTAAAACACGACTCCTGCTTCCCCCTCCTCCTCACTGCTCTGCTTTGGGTCTCCCAGCAGTGAAGATTTCAACTGACAACCCAACACAGCACACAAGAGGTAAAAAGCAACCTCAAAACTCTGCTTCCAGGAAAGGAAACGTTCAGAACCCAATGACAAAAATGGCAAACCGGACCAAGAAGGAACCTTAGGGAACCTAAACCATTCCTATAAATATAACACCTCCGAAAAGAAAGCCTTACAGAAACACTTACTGATGCTGGGGAGCGGGCACCAGAGAGGCTGTGCACAGACGGAGTTCTAGGCAGCCAAGCGAGGGCAGGAGCTCTGTGTGTGCAGGTGATGACGGCAAAGCTTTGTCAAGTCGCCTACATCGCCTAGACAGAAGGCATCGTAAACAAGGACAACACACTGTGAGTTCTGTGGTGGACTCCCATTGGGTTGGAGAGACTGCATGGGTACTAATTCAACAAAGACAACACCAAGAGCCGTAAACTCTGCTGGTAGTACCCAAATGTCAAGAGGAAACCGGGGACCTGCATCGTTACAACATCCAACAGCACGATTAGAAAAATAGTGGGAATTCCCCCTAGAGCTGCTGCAAAACAGCCTGCAAGCAAAGCAATTGCTGTTTAGGAAAAAGCAACGCAATGATCTCAACCCAGGAAGGCAAATCAAGCTGAGATTTCCTGTGACAACGTTTTCGATCCCACGAATGTAATTGACTGGAAGGGAAAAAACTTCTTGAATTAAGCACGTAAACAAGTTGAACAAAACAACCTCTTCCTTGATCAAGCAGAGGATGTGCTTCTGCTCTGATTTACTGGCCCCGGGTATTTCTACGGGAGGATCTAGATCTGTCCAGCTGTTAAAGTGTCACTCCGCATGCATGCCAGCGTAAGAGGAAACAAAGTCCTGCATCCAGATCTTGAGCCCCAACTCAAGAGGGATGTGGATGTGGAGCCAGGCAGAGAGAGGTGGGCTTGTTCAGCCTGGAGAAGAGAAGGCTCCTTAAGGGGAGACCTTAGAGCAGCTCCAGTGCCTAAAGGGGCTACAAGAAACCTGGAGAGGGGCTCTTTGGACAAGGGCCTGTAGGGACAGGCCAAGGGGGAATGGCTTTAACCTGACAGAGGGGGGACTGAGACGAGCTCTCAGTCGGAAGCTCTTCCCTGCGAGGATGCTGAGGCGCTGGCACAGGGTGCCCAGAGATGCTGTGGCTGCCCCATCCCTGGCAGTGTTCAAGGCCAGGTGGGACACAGGGGCTTGGAGCAAGCTGCTCTAGTGTGATGTTGTCTCCGCCCGCCCGTGGCAGGGGTTGGACGTGGATGAGCTTTAAGGTCCCTTCCAACATGAACCGTTCCATGATTCTATAAAATGCAGAAATGGGGAGGATAACTACAGACAAATTACAGACCAGCTGGTGAAAGCAGAGGGTGGATAAATCCATCCCTTGCAGACCCAAACTTGCTAAAGGAAAAGAGCGGGGTGGAAGGAGGTAGGCAAGAGGGATGAAAAACAGCAACCAAGACAGGAAAAGGCAAAAATGGGTTAGAAATGGCAAGAAATTGGGAAGAACTGGACAAAAAGGGTTTGGAAATGGCCAAAATGGTTTTAAAATAATTAGAACTGGGCAAAAAAGGGTTAGAAATAGCCCAAACCAATTTAGAAACAGCTAAGAAAAACATGAAACAGGCTAGAAACGGCCATAAATTTTTTTAGCAAGAGGCACACAGGAGTTAAAATGGGTTACCAAAGGGCAAAGATGGCAAAAAAGGCTTAAAACAGGTAAGAAATGGGCAAAAATAAGACAGAATCGGCCATAAATTGTTTAGAAATAGCCAAAAAAGACTTGCAAAGGGTTAGCAACAGCAGAAAATACGTTATCAATGGGCAAAAATGAGTTAAACCAAGGTAGGAAAGGGCAAACATGAGTTGGAAAGGGCAAAGATGAGTTAGAAATGGCAAGAAATTGGTAAGAACTGGACAAAAGTGGTTCGGAGTCAGCCAAAATGGCTTAAAAACTGTTAGAATTGGGCAAAAAAGGGTTAGAAATAGCTCAAACCAGTTTAGAAATAGCTAAGAAAAGCTTTAAACAAGCTAGAAATGGCCACAAATAGTTCAGAAATAGCCAAAAATGGCTTAAAACTTGTAAGAAATGGACAAAAATAAGATAGAAATGGTCATAAATTGTTTAGAAAGAGTAAAAAATGCTTAAAATGGGGTACAAATGGGCAAGAATGGATTAGAAATAGACAACAAAGGCTTAAAACTGGTAAGAACTTGGCAAAAATAGAATAGAAAGGGCCATAAATATTTTAGAAATAGCCAAAAAAGACTTAAAATGGGATAGAAATGGGCAAAAATTGGCCTTCCATGGAGGGGGATGGCAACTGCCCAGTTCTCCCCAGTCTATGATGGGGGAAAGCAGGACACAGGACACAGTACTGCTGACCTCATACGTTGAGGCCCAGACTGTTCCTGGTCCTCCAGCAGCAGCAAGATGCTGTTATACAGCCATCTCCATCCTTTTCTCACAGCTGCACGCTGCTGCCTAGCTCCTCTGATGCTGCAGCCACCTTATCTACCCCACCGTAAAGCATTTCCAGCAGCCACAGGATATGCTAGCTTGTCAGACTGCATCTTTTTAAAGATATTTTGTGCTCAGCCATACCCCATCTGTGCTACATGGCCTGCTTTAAACTCTCTGCTCATTTCCTCCCTCCTCCCACCAGTCTCTGATCTGCCTGGAGCACTTCTGAGCCCCAATGCTGGGAACTGCATTCGGGCCACATCTCCAGCTCTAAGGGTGGTGTCAGCCACAGCCCTTTCATGCAGCAGAGCACACCAGCCCGGTTTGCCTGCCTTGTACTCCAGCACAGAGGCTGCTGCTGGCATTGCAGACCAGAGCTGATGAAAGCCATCTGGGCATCAGCCATGCCAGCAAAGACGTCTGCCTGATGCAGTTAATGAGCATAACAATGCGGCAGCTTCAGCCTTTGATGTAAGCTATTTCCCTACTGCTACTTACTGTAGTGCAGAGAGGTTTTCCTCAGGTGACAGCAAACAGCTTCCTTCCAGGGTGCAGGCAGCGAGCAGCAAGCCCCTGTTGGGAAACCCAGGGCTGAGCACACAAGAACTGGAGAGAGCTCTGTGCACGACCCACGTTAGTGCCTGTGAGTGCCTAAGACACTTACATATCGCCCAGCAGTTGAGTTATTTGTGTGTTTATCAGTCACTGAAGTCTGATTTTGCAGCAAGTGCTCTCAGCAAATGACCACAAGGAGGTCCGAGTTGCTTGGAGAGGCAAACAACTGCTTAACCAAGCCTGTTCAGTCATGGTGTTCCTCCCTATATCTCTGAAAGCTGTAGGGTTTCACCATTGCAGTTTCCTGTAGGAATGGCAAAAAAACACATACTTCAAATTCAGAAGTTAAATTCCTTCCAAAGTGCATTTAGGTGCAAGCAGAAATTCAGTGACGTACACACAGAATCACCAGTTCAGAGAACTGTTCCTTCTGCAGGCCACATAGAGCCACTGTGCACAGGATGGGCTCTGACAAAAGCTGATTTCCATCAGCCCATGAACTCACACTCTTCACATAACCAGTTTTCTTGCAGAACATCCTGCAGCCAGTGTGACACAGACTCAGTAGCTACTACTTACATCTGACAGACTTGGCAGGGTGACAGAATGCCTGCCTTGAGCAGGAGCCATCTCACGCAGCCCTTAATGGCAAGTTCCTTGTTTTGCACTGGTGTTCCCTCTTTCAGGCATGAGTGTCTGCTTTACATCCACAGAATGGAACTCTCTCCTGGAATGCACGGGCTTACAATCAGGTTAATCCTTGCACCCCCTCATTGCCCTCACAAGGAGTGGACGGCTACATGCCTCACTCACTCACTTAGGGTTTCAAGCATGCCTTTGGGATGCAGGAACTCGGATTCATCTCTCTTCCTCAGCTTTGAGCAGGAGCTCCAGGTTTGCAAGGCAGCCCGAAGGCTCAGAAACCTGCCCAGTTAGAGCCAGAGCACGAGCATGTCCACCAAGTGACATCTGCTATGCCCCTCCAGGCCTTCACACCGCTCCTCTGTCTCCCAAGCCAGCAGACCTGCTAGAAGAGCTTTTGCTCATGGGTTGTGCTGGGCTTTAGGTTTGGTTGCTGCAATCCCTGCCTAGCTCATAACCAAGCTAAGGGTAACCTTACCTCATTTGCACAGTCTGGCCTAAGGAATCCCATTGTCACAGGATGCCCTCACTGTCTATGGGGGCTCTTCTCACTGCTATTCCACCCCTCCATTCGAGATGCCACTATTTAATACAGACTGCCTGCCGTGTCCTATTGGAAGTGTACTTGGAGATATTTACTCCTAAACTGAGTAAATGTACACAAAGCTTGACAGAGGATGCATCCAGTTAGAGGCTGAGGCGGCCAGCTTTGTAGACTCAAATGCACATTTGTGATGGGCAAAGTAAATAGGTACTTAAATACCTTATTTTCTACGGGATATGCATCTATCAAGAGGTAGGAGGAAAGTCTTACTGTGTCTTTTCCTATTTCAGGTCTCAGAACATCACACAACTTCTGCACAACAGGACAATGAATGTGTCCAGCAACTGCAGTATCAGAAGTCCAGAACTTTATCACCGTGTCTGTCTCTTTGAACTTGCTCTGTATAAGGTCCTTTTCTTTATTGGAGCTCTATTTAATGTCCTTGCCCTCTGGGTGTTATTTTGCAAGATAAAGGAGTGGACAGAAACGAGGGTGTATGTAATCAACTTAGTCTTTGCAGACTGCTTTGCCATCTGCACCTTGCCTTTCAGGGCTTATTTGCTCTGGAATAAGTCAGCCCGGGATGTACTCTGCCAGTTTACAGAGACAACGTATTTCATCAACATGTCAGTGAGTACCTACATAATTACATTTATCTCCACTGACCGATACATTGCCATAAAACACCCCTTGAAAGCCAGGGCCTTCGGGTCTCCATCAAAGGCAGCCCTTCTCTGTGGGCTTCTGTGGGTTTCTGGGATAATCGGTGCCACTGCACAGATTCGGCAGAGCCAGTCCACCCTGTGCTTCCAGAAGGATACCACCGTGCCTGCTGCTCTGAGCCTGCTTTCCATGTTCTTCATTTTTATTCTTCCATTAGCAACCTTGACTTTTTGCTCCACAGAAGCGATCAGGAGCCTTAAGAGATGCCTGAACACCAATTCACCAGAGGAGAAACCAACCCAGAAAGCTGTTCACATTCTTTATGCAAACCTGATTGTATTTCTAGTCTGTTTTCTGCCAGTCTTCTTTGGGTTACTTGCCAGGTTCGTAACGGATAGCATTGGAGCTACCTGTTTCATGCTCCATGTTATGAAGAACATCTCCCCCATGACAAGGTGTGTTGCCACATCTAACTGCTGCCTGGATAGTGTCTGCCACTACTTTGTGACCAAGGAGTTCCATGAAGCCCTTCTACCCTCCAAAACCAGCAGTGAAAAAACAGATCAACTCCATCCCTTGCAGACACACACTTGCTAAAGGAAAGAGTGGGGTGGAAGGAGGGAGGCAAGAGGGATGAAAAACAGCAACCCCCGCAAAAAAAACATCTCTGCAACATCAGGATAAGACATCTTCAGTGTTACTGGGCTAACTGTCGCTCTTTCTCTCTGGAGAGACCACACAGTCAGAGAATAGCCTGGGTTGGAAAGGGCCTACAAAGATCATCTAGCCCCCCATCCCAGCCACCAGATCAAGTCACAACATAAACAAGGTGTTGCACAGTGTAGGTGTTAAGAGCCACCAGCGCTGCTGAAGTTTTGAGGCAGAGGAAATGGAACCTTCTACAGTACTTGCAATGATCGTAGGTGCAGGCATACCTGCTAAAAAGGGGCAACCCTCTCCAAAGGGTCTGATATTAACTTGAATTTTGTCCTTCTGTCCTCAGTGACTTGACTCCAGCTTTGACTATGGTCTTAGATCATTGTATCACAGTTTCGAGAGGAAGAGCCATGTGGGATGGAAAACAGATGCTAAGGCCACTGTTTCCACCATGCACTTACTGGTACATAACATGCAATTAAACACAGGAAACTGAGCACCCACACAGCAGTACACAAATCCACTTCTGGTGCTGCTATACAGAGGGTCACTTAAAACCAAGAAAAAAAAACATGTACTACAATGCCAAACCTAATACATCTGTGCTGCTCACACCAAACTATACACTGGGAGCTTCCTGCCAGCCTGTATCATTTCAAAGCCTGCAGCTATTACCAGGACACAGCTATTGCTGTGCATGGAGTAAAGACAGTGGCCTGAGATTATTGCCCCATTCCTGCCCATTAACATTTGTACCAGCTTGTGGCAACACCCTGGCATTTGTGAGACTAAAACCATTGTGGGTATAAATAAAGCCATTACTGCATGGAAAAACAGAGCCCGGCAAAGCACTGTAGACCCCAGAACAGAATTTTTCGTTCTGCCTATCAGACATAAATCTGGGCAGATCCGATATTCCTGCAGATGGATCCTGGACCACGCATCGATGTACACAGCTGGCTTTCCGACTACAAATCTCCCCTCTAATACCTGTGCTTGCTGACTATGCACCACATATCCTCCAACCCCACAGGGAAGTGACAACAGAGCAGCTCAAAACAGTTAATCCACAAATGGAAATCTTGGGCACTAGAAGGAAGTGCCCCCCAGAGTCAGATGGGAAACATTAGAGAGTTGTTGAAATGCATGTGATAGCTGTATCTCCTTTGGCTTCATGGGCCTTGACTCTGAGCCTCTTCTGACTTGTCAACACCTAAAACATTCTTCCAGGGAATGCAAATCCATATTGTGCTCATTTAAACCTACAGACAACTAAGTTTCTTGGTGACAGCTTACAAACAGTTCCCCTAAAAGTGTCCTGTCACCTTCTAGTGTCTGCAGGTCACACGCTGAAGACACTGGCTGAAGACACCAGCCAAACAACATAGGAAACAACCACTCCCATCACAGAAAACACTCCTCACCCGAACATTAGATCTGACTGCTTTGTGTCAATACCTTGGCACAGGACCCAGTATGATGGAAGCTCAGCAGAGAAACGGATGAAACCATTCAGGTCACTCGGTTGATCATTTCTGTCCCAGTTTTCTTCGACGGGTTATCCAACGCTCTGACATTAATGGTCTTTCACTGCAAGCAGAGCACACGTCACCAACTTAATCACAGCACACACTGCTTGGTCCTCATTCTGCCTTTTAAAGTCTCTTTTCAAAGAGAGCGAAAGAAACCAGACACAAATTGGGCCTGAACTTAAAAATCATCCATTGCTTAAGGCGGTGCGTGAGTGTTGTCACCCTCGTAGCTGTCAGCAAACACACTGCTATTAACTACCCTTGGAAAGCAAAAGGCTTAGGGTCCCTCTTAGCCCGTTCTCCTTTATGGTGTGCTGTCAATGCTCACGACAGGCAACACTTACATGTCCAGGCAAGAGGTGGTCAGCAAGGAAGGCATCTTCTGCTTTCACAAACAGCACAGAGAGCCTTCAAAAATGCTCTTTCCTGTAGGATCCCCTTCTGGGCTTCTGCATCTCATTGGTTACAATGAATGCCTGTCCCAAACAGATGACCACGAAAATGTTCATTCCTTTGTAGAGAGATGAAGGTTGAGCCGTATCAACCTGCTCTCCTACTGTTAACTCAGAAAGCAAACGACTTACTTGTTCTGCAACCCCTGTCACGTTCCTGGTTTCTGCCTGTTGACGTGGGGCACCTTGTCCTATTTCCAGTGAGCTTCCACCAACAAGCAGCCTAAGAAAAGCAAAATCAGTCCCTGGAAATGCAAGAGAAGCATTGAAACCAAGCTCTATGCTGAGTATACTCTAATAACAAGGAATTAATCTCAAAGGCTGGTTTGTAACGCACAGACAGACAATGCAGAATCACTTCTGAAGCTACTTTAAGACAACCTGGAAAGCGGGAAGGGGAAATAAGATTGCCCAAGACAAACTCCCTCTCCCCAGCTGTGGTGGAGAAACAGAGAGGGCTGGAGCTGGTGTATTTTCAAAGGCTCATTTTCATACTGGCCCCATTAGGCATGTTTTGTACACTTAAGGCTTGTCCCAGCCTTTGCCAGTTCTCCCTGTTGTCTGTTGTGGTTGATTATTGTATCTTCTGGGCTCTTAACTTCCTCCTTGTGTCCAAATCACAAAGCTGCCCCAGGTATTAGCTGCAGCACATTCCCTCACCTCTGAAGAGGTCTCCTGGCATGATTCCTGCAGCAGCATTGTTTTCAAAGCTAGCCAAGACCTGCAGATGCACACAGATGCTGCAAGCACTGTCCTAGGGTTTGCTTGCTCAGGATGCTTTCGAGCCTCAGGAACCTGCACCCATGGAGCCATGCTCCCCTTGCAGGGAAAAAACAAGACACCTCAAACCTCCCAGGTCTTTTCTGTCCATGAACAATTGCACCTGGAATATACTTCTGCATTAACTCCTCCAAAACAGGAGGGCAAACAGCAACACTGACCTTAGCGCCAGGGCGATCAAATCACTCCCTAGACTGGACACAGCTCTCCTCTTTATTTCACATGGCTGCTGATCCCATTTCCTGCCACGGCATCGCTGAGCCTGGAACTGTGGCAGAAGCTGTAACGCTGCTGAGACACAAACCAGCTTTCTCAATCCTTGAAAGGCAACATGCAGACCCCTGACTCTGGTTCTTGCTGCAGACCACTAAATGCTACCACCAAGGGCATCATTCAGTGGCAGCTGAAACTAGTAAGAGATGTACTAATGATCGCTCTGATCACTCATGAGAAATGATGCGGAGACAGCTCAGGAATGAAGAAGAGGACAGGTGTCCTTTTGAGGCGTATCTCCAAAAGCATTCTGAGCTGCAAGGATGCTGGCTGCCTTCTCCTGAGCACCACTATAAGGGGAAAGGATAAGAGCTGGGTTTAGGCATCCCTTTTCCATTATCACCTGGTTGTAACAGCTCACGTAACTCCTAGCTGCAGGATCTGAGTCTGGCTCAAAACAGAGGCCCGAGCATTTTCCCCTGCTGTTGAGATTGCTCTGGAACCTCAAAAGGCCCCAGCTCTGCTCCACTTCAGGGCTGCACAGAACATGCCAAAGCACTAGAGTGAAACCGGACCTGAGCTCAACTCGAAGCCAAACAAGGGGGATGGAGGAGGAAGGAAACACAAACTGGGGTTAAATGAAAGGGAGGGAGGAAAGAAACAGGAGTGAGGCAAACTAAGCATGAGTGTCAGTTCTGGTACTTTTGAAATGCCTTCAGCTCCACTGAAATAACTAGTACTCATGTTCGCACTCTGGTCACTTCCGTGGCAGCAGGACAGGAAGCAGGGACTTATTTAAACAAGAAATGTCTTTTTTTCAGTGGAATTCCCATTCAGCTGCAGAGGGCTCAGAAGAACAATTCTCACAGACATGGTGGTGGTGTGAGGGCTGGAGCAGCTCTGCTCTGGAGCCAGACAGAGAGAGAGATGGGCTGGGTCAGCCTGGAGAAGAGAAGGCTCCTGAAGGGGAGACCTTAGAGCAGCTCCAGTGCCTAAAGGGGCTCCAGGAAACCTGGAGAGGGGCTTTGGACAAGGGCCTGTAGGGATAGAACAAGGGGAATGGCTTTAAGCCAGCCGAGGAGAGACTGAGATTAGAAGAAATTCTTCCCTGTGAGGGTGCTGAGGCGCTGGCACAGGGTGCCCAGAGAAGCTGTGGCTGCCCCATCCCTGGCAGTGCTCAAGGCCAGGTTGGACACAGGGGCTTGGAGCAAGCTGCTCTACTGAAAGGTGTCCCTGCCTGAGGCAGGGGGTTGGACCTGGATGAGCTTTAAGGCCCCTCCCAACCCAAACCATTTCAGATCAGGACATTTTTCCATCCCCGGTGATAGGCAGGAAGGTGCTAAGTCCCCAGCTCCCCCTCCCTCTCTGGGGGTGGGCACTCACTGCAGGGGCAGCTCTCCAGCTCACGGGGCAATTCTCCTGTCCTGGGTTCAGCAGTAGCAGTCATTTTTTCTCCTTCTTGGTAGCTGGTGCAGTGCAGTGTTTTGACTTTCAGCTCGGGAACAGAGCTGATAACAAGGATGTTTTGGTTTGGCCAAGGACTTTGTGAGCCTCATGCTCTGCCAGGGAGGAGGGGAAGCCAGGAGGAAGCAGAGACAGGACACCTGGCCCAAACTGACCAAAGAGGTATTCCATACCACAGCACGTCATGCCCAGGAGGTAACTGGGAGTTAACCAGAAGGGCTGGGGGACTGCAGGGTTGGAGGAGGTATCGGTCGGAGCTTGGTCGGGCTTGGGGGGCGAGTGATCGGTCAGCTGGTGCTGAGGTGTTGTATTCTCTTCCCTTGTTATTTCCTTTATCATTATTATCATTGATGGTAGCAGTAGTGATCTGTGTTATACCTTAGTTACTAAACTGTTCTTATCTCAACCCGTGGGAGTTGCATTCTTTTTGATTCTCCTCTCCGTCCCTCCGGGAGCAGGGGGAGGGCACGAAAGGGGGGGAAGTGAGTGAACGAATTACCTGACTGGGTTTAAACCACGACATCTCCTTTCGGAGACAGCCTCCTGGGAGGATGCAGCCATTTCATCCTGTTTCAGGGGAGCACCTCTCCATGTGCTATCACTGCAACCGGCCACAAACTTCCCCTTTGTTGGGGGAAGAGAGGGAAACCGATGTGTTTGACTGCTGGAAAAGCTTTGGGGTGTGAGGAGAAAGATCCTGCACACAGAAAAAAAACATCAAATAGCTGTGGGAGGGCCTGGCAACCTGTTTCTATGGGCTCTCCATGGGTCGCAGTGATACAGAGGGTTGACCATTGTACAGGGGGGTTGTACAGGGGGGTAGTACAGGGGGGTTGTACAAGGGGGTTGTACAGGGGGGTTGTACAAGGGGGTTAGAGGAATTTGTTTAAACAAAAGGACTATCTGTTGTAAATGCCTGCTAAGCAGAACAGAGACCTCCGGTCCTGTTAATAAGCAGATGCCTGAATCTACTGATAAAGGGGAGAAGCAGAGGATTTACGGCTGGGACACTGATCAAACTCTATTGATAAAGGGGAGTAGTAGAGGATTTACGGCTGGGACACTGACCAAACTCTAAGGCCACACGTAAAGACTAAAAAAGATGAAAAGTGCAAGAAGAGGAAGACTCATTTACTTCATCTTGAAGACCCCTACCCAGAGGAGGAAGACTCATTTACTTCATCTTGAGACCCCTGCCCATGACCAGAGGGGGCACTGCACAGGCGCAGAGGACCTTCTGGCTCATTATAATAGGAAGCGGGGATAGGACATGAATATGTATAGGCGTATTGTGCAACCTTATGAATATATATAACTTTAGAGAATAAATGTAGAGGGAAACAACACTGAGGTACGCATGACTTTGAGGAATTATCCCCGTGCGTCTCAGCGCTGAATAAAAAGCATACCTACTTTACAACTTTTAACGAGTTGTGGAGTCAATCCGCGCATCAGCAGCACCCCCCAGTGTCCGTCTCCCCCCCCCATCTCCGTACCTCGAAGGCCAGGGTGGTGGAGGCAGGAGGCAGATGCCGCGTCTGTGCAGCAGCTCCCGGAGGAGGGGGGCGGCGATGCCAGAGCGGGAGGTGCCCGGCCGGGTCCCGAGGCGCTGCGAGCCCCGGAAGAAGGGAACGGGACGGAGCAGAGCATCTGCCCGCACCACGCTCGCCAGCGCCATCTTGGGACGAAAAATGGCGACGTCGGAGGCACGGTGGGCCGTTCAAACGTTACACACCCCCCAAATGCTTTATGCGGTAAAAGTGATGGAATTCCCTCTTTTCCATTGCTTCGTGAGGTAAAAGTGACGGAATTCCCTTTTTCCCAGCACATCCTAAGGCAAAAGTGAGGGAATACCCGCTTCTGCCCGAAGGGAGGCGAGCGGAGACGAAGCCTCCCGAAGGGGACGGAGCCGAGCGGAGCCGAAGCTTCCCGAAGGGGGCGGAGCCGAGCGGAGCCGCCGAAGCCTTCCGAAGGGGACGGAGCCGAAGCCTTCCGAAGGGGTCGGAGGGTCAGCGTCGGCCAATTCCTGTCCGCCTCTCCGTTAGCTACAGCCCGCTGCTGAGGGGCCGCTTTCCCGCCTAGAGACCGGCGGCCAATCAGCGGTGTCCTTTCGTGTGAGGGAGCGATGGCGGGAGCCGGGAAGGAAGGAGGAGAAGGCAGCGAGGGCTGAAACGCGGTTTTATTTTCTGTATATGCGCGGTTATGAAGATTAGCGGGGTTTAGGTCGGCGGGGGGAACGTCCAGGAGTTGCTGGGCGAAGGTTTGTTCCGGCTTTGGTGGGCGGGAAGATGGGGGTGATGAGGGAGGAAAGTGGTTTAAATGGGAGAGATGATGGAGAAGGGGGGAGAATGGCTGTTAGGGGGGAGAGATGGTGTGAAGGGGGGGGGATAATGGCAGTTAAATGGGATAGATGATGAGAAAGGGGTGGGTAGTGGGATACGGGATAGAAGAAGGGAGGGGAATGGTGGTGGTGGGTGAAACAAAATGTCGACGGTGGGGAAAAGCAGACGGCGCATAGGGGGACAAGATGAGGAATGGGGTGGTGCAGCACACGGTGGGTGAGGACATGTTCTCCGTCGCCACGTCCCAGACTCCATCCCTCTGCTGCTGCACCTCTGTGGGGGTGGAGATGATGAGGAGGATGATGAGGAAGAGCCCGTGGGTCAGGATGAAGATAGATTAACCTTCACCCTGCCGAAACCTCTGCGCATCGAAGGCGGGCACCAGCTCCCTGCGCTGCAGTGGCAGCCCCAAGGTGTGTGGTGCTCAGCAGCGAACCTCCAGCGTTCCTGTCGTCATTGCCATCATCCCGGATTCATCCCGGAGGCGCAGGAAATCTCTCAGTGGGTGATGGCCGGTAGCACCCTGGGGTGCAGCCCAGCAGCAGCCGCCCCACAGTGCCAGTGAGGTCCAGAGGCTGCAGCAGCACCTGAGGCAGCGGCTGCCGGTGCTGATCCCAGCGACATTCCCAGTATTCCTGGCCCTCCATGCCCAGCAGCCCATACTCCCCAGGGGACAGGCGGCCCACCCAACACAGCGAGCCACGTAGGGACCCCGAAGTACCCCCTAGGGCCCCCACAGCCCATAAGTACCCCAACACCAGTTGACTCTTTGATGCACTTTCATTTTTATTTCATTTGATTTGCATTTCATTCAGGTTTATTCAGTTTTATTCTTTTTTTTTTTACTTTTTAATCGCTTTATTGACATTTTATTGACTTTTTTCTTCAGTTTTCTTTCAGTTTTGATTCAGTTTTCTTCTGATTTAGTCACTTTCAGTAACTTTTTTTTCCAGTTAACCCGGAGCAACCCGTGGACATCCCGTAGACCCCAGTAGATCCCCTATAGCGACCTCAGAGACTCCCTGCAGACATCCCATAGGGTCCCAGAGCGACCCATAGACACGCCACAGCAACTCTTAGCACACCGTGGACATGTCACAGTGCCCTACAGTGACCCCCAGGCACCACATAGTGACCTGTAGACACCCAGAGCAACCCTTACAGAGCCCATAGCCACCCGCATATGGCCCCATGACTGCCGTTGTGACTTACGGTGTCGTGATGTCACTAGGACTGGGATGACATCATCATCAACCCCCATGGCACCCCACAGGGCCCCCGCTCCCCACGTGCCCCCCATATGTACCCCAGGGTTTTCATGTGCATTCATTTTTATGAAATTTCATTCACTTCTATTTGACATTCATTCAGGCTTATTCACTTCTATTCCTTTGTGTTTACTTTACTTTTTATAATCACTTTATTCACTTTGCTTTTTACTGACTTTATGCAGTTTTAGTCAGCTTTATTTGCTGTGTGTTCATTTTTGTTCTCCAGATTTATTTACTTTGTAGTCCTTTTTAGTAACTCGGTGTTGGGTTTTGGGTGTTTTTTTTTTTTTAGATGCCCCATAGCGCCACAGAGAAACCCATGGACACTGCATAGAGCCCCATACACCCTATAGGCATCCCATGGGCATGTATGGCAACCAATAGACACCCAACAGCAATCCATGGACCCTTCACAGAGACCCATATGGACCTTGTGACCCAGGGATGCCTGAAACAACCCCCAGTGACACAAAGAGACCCCAGAGTGACCCCCCCCACTGCCCCATGGCTGCCTGTAGCACCCCATGGGCAGCCTCCACTTCCCCGTGATGTCCTATAGACCCACAACTCACGACCCATAAAGTTTTTTATTCTCTTTTGTTCTTTTTTTCCCCCCTTTTCATAAGGTGTAATCACTTTTACTCACTTTTCTTTGAATTTCTTCAGTTTAATTCACTTTGTATTTAGTTTTTAGTCACTTTTTGCTGACTTTTATACAAGTTGTATTCAGGTTGCTTGCCTTTTTATTCTGTTTTTAGTGATATGATTGGTCTGGGCTGGATATGGGGCCGGGGGGGGGGAGAATGCAAGTCCTGGAGGTGTTGTCTGTGGTGTGGGAGGTGTGGGGTTAATAAAGGCCTCGGGGTGTTGTCTGTGCTGTGGGGGAGCTGTGGGAGGTGTGGGGTTAATAAAGGCCTGGAAGTGTTGTCTGTGCTGTGGGGGAGCTGTGGGAGGTGTGGGGTTAATAAAGGCCTCCTCCAGAAAAAAAAAAAAAGATTAAAAAAATATTTAAAATAATGGTCTAAGTAAACAAAATAATGACTTCAGATGAGCAGTCAATGACCCTAATTAATTAAGCAAAATAATGCTAATTGCCTAAAATTTTTTTATTAAAAAAAAAAATACTTTTTAGGTTTTTCCTGCCATGCCTGCAAGACCAGGATAATTTTTTTTTTCCTGAAAAAAACTAATTAGCTCAAAAATTCTGTTACTCAGTTAAGCAAACTGATAAAATGATTAAGCTCATTAATTTACCTCATCCATCCATTAAATGACCTATTTATTATGCTAATTAGCTTTTTTTGTTTGTTTTTTCGGCTCACCCCCCTCCCCCCAAAAGGTTAATTAGAATAAAAATCTATTTAAAATAATCAACTAAGGAAACAAAATAGTACAATGTCAATGAACCTAATTAATATATTAAGCAAAATAATTATAATTGTAAAAAAATAGTTTTAATTTCTTTTTTTTTTTTTTCCGTTTTTTGCTGGTGTGCCCGCAGGACCAGGAAAATCTTTTTTTTTCTTGAGAAAAATCTTGTTAGCTCAAAATAATTCTGTTATTTAATTGGTTAAGCAAACAAATTAAATGAATAACTTGATTAGTAAAGCTCATTATCAGTTCACCTAATTAAGCCAATGAATGAGCTACTGATTATGCTAATTAGCCAAAATCTTTTGTTTTCACCTACATTCTTTTGTTTCTTGGTCACGCCCCCAGCCCAAGCCCCTCCCCCAGCCCCCTCTGCCCGGCCCTGCCCACGCAGCCCAAACTCCTGCCCCCAAATCACTGATTGCATAAACAATTCAATTAAAATAATCACTGAAGAGAACAAAACACTCAGTAGTCACTGACCCTCAGTAATGAATGCAGCAAAATGATGATGCCCCTTACCTAAAAAGCGTTTTCCAACTTTAAAAGTTTTCGTTTTTTCCCAACGTACACACACACAGGAGCAGGAAATGTTTTTTTCACTGAGAAAATTTATTCTTTCAGCAAAATTAATGAATTGCATAAAAAGCGGGTGGGGGCTGTGCTGGTGACGTGTCCACGGGGTGTGGGTAGGGAGAGAGTAGGGTGAATGGGAGGGGGGGTGTCGGGGTGTGTGTGAGTTTATTTGAGTGGGGGTGGGGGTGTGCATGTGTGTGTATAGGGGGGGCTGAGTGGGGATGTGTGTGCGTGCATGTTTGTGTGTGTGAGTGAGGGGCGTGTGAGTGGGGTGTGTGAGCAGGGTATGTGTGTGTCGGGGTGCAAGTGTGTGTGTGGGGATGTTTGTGTGGGTGTTTGTATGGGACATGTGAGTGGTGGTGTGCACGCGTGTGTGTGGGGGGTGACTGAGTGGGGAGGTGTGTGTGACAGGGGGGTGTATGTAAGGGCGTTTGTGTGTTTGGGGGGTGAGTGTGGGGTGTGTGTCAGGTGGTGTGTCTGAGGGGATGTGTGTGTGGGGGTTTCTTTGCATGTGTGGTGTAGAAGGCTGTGTGCTTGGGGCTGTGTCTGGGGGGGGGGGTGTGGAGGAGGTTGTGTCTGGCTGGTGTGCATGTTTGTGTCTATGGGGGGTGTGTTAGTTTGTAGGGGGTGCGTCTGCTTGTGGGTGAGTATGGGGTGTGTGTCGGGGTGTGTCTGACTGGGGGATGTGTGTAGAGGGGTGAGGGGTGGGGGTGTGTGTCTGGGGGGTGGTGTGCGTGTTCGTGTGTGGAGGGGGGTGTGTGTGTGTGGGGCTGTGTCTGGGGGTGTTGTGCAGAAGGTTGTGTCTGAGCGGTGTGTTCACGTTTCTGTCTATGGGGGGGGTGTGTTTGGGGAGACATGTTGGGAGTGGGGTGTGTGTGTGCGCGTTTGGGGGTGTGTGGTGTTTGAGTGAATGCGTGTGTGGGGTGGTGTGTGTGTTCGGGGAATGCCTCAGGGGGTTGTGTCCGGGGGTGTGCATGCGTGGAGAGGTGTGAGTGGGGGCTGTGTGTGAGGCTGTGCCGGGGGGGTTGAGCGGAGGGGGGGAGTGGGCTGTGCATGTTTGTGTCTATGGGGTGTGTCTAGGTGTGGGGGGGGTGTTGGGGGGGGTTGTCTGTGGGGGAGGTGTGTGTGGGCATGGAAGAGTGTGTGTCGGGATGCATGTGAGGGGTGTGTGGAAGTGCGTGTGTGCATGCATGTATGGGGCATGTGTGAGTGGGAGTTGTGTGTACGTGTTCTTGTGTATGGAGAGTGTGTGTGGGGGCGTCTGTGTTTCGGGTGGGTGTGGGTGTGTTGGTGGGGCAGGTGGGAGGAGTGTGTAAGAGGGGCTGCGTGGGTGCGGGGTGTTAGTGAGTGGGGGGGTGGGCGGGTGGGAATTGTTTATGGGGGGGTGTGTGACAGGGCTGTGTGCGTGTGCAGTTTGTGTGGAGTGTGACTGGGGGGTTGTGCGGATTGTGTATGTGATGGGGGGGTGTGTGCATGTTCGTGTGAGTAGGGGGTGTGTTTGTGTGTGGGGTCTGAATGCATATTTGTGTATGTGAGTGGCTGTTCGCGTGTATGGCATGTGAGGATGTGCATGTGGGAGTATGCATGGGTGGGGTGTGTGTAGCAGGGGTCTGCATGTGGAGTTTGTATGGTATGTGGGGGGGGCGGGACTATGTTTGGGGGAGTGTTTGTGTGCAGAGGGATGTGTGTGGGGCAGTGTGTGCGTGGAGGGTGTGTGCGTGTATTTGCGTGAGTGGGCGGTGTGCATGTATGGTCTGGGGATGTGTTTGCATGTGCAGGGGGTGGTGTGCGTGTAAGGGTGTGAGTGCGGGGGGGTTTGTGGGAATTGTGAGTGGGGGTGCGTGTGTGTGGGGATGAACGGGGTGTCTGGGGAGGGTGCATGTGGGGGATGTGTGAGCATGTTTGTGTGTATGTGCAGCTGTGCGGGGGGGGTGTTTGTGGTGAGTGGCAGGTGGCGTTCGTGTGGAGTGGATGTGCCTATGTTAGTGTGTGTTTGGGGGTGTGTGTGACTCGGGGCATCTTCGTGAAGGGGGAGTCTTGTGTGGGGAGGGGGGTGTGGTTGTGTGTTGAGTGGGGGGGGAATGTGTCCATTTGTGTGAGTGGGGGATGTCTCTAGGGGGGTTGTGTGTGGGGCTGTGCAAGGGGGGTGTCTGGGTTGTGCATGTTTCTGTCGGGTGTGCGTGGGTGGGAGGTGCGTGCGCTTGTGTGCATGGAAGTGTGTGTGTGGGGGGTGTTTGTGTGGGGGTGCATGCGTGTATGGGGCATGTGTGAGTGGGGGCTGTGTGTTAAGGGGGTGTGCGTGTTTGGGGGGTGGGGTGTGTGGGGGCGCGTGTGCATGTTTGTGTGTATGTGGGGTTGGGGGGTGTTTCTAGGGGTTGTGTGTCTGAGGGCTGTGTGAGTGGGGGGGGCGCCTCTGTTTCGGAGGGGGTGTGTGTGCATGTGTGTGTGTGGGGTGTTTCTTGGCGGGGTGTTTGTGTAGGAGGTGGGGTCGTGAGTTGGGGGGTGTTTGTGGGTGTTGTGAGAGTGGGGCAGTGCGCGTGTTTGTGAGTGGGGATTGCGCATTTGGGGGTTGTTTGTAGGGGGTGTGTGTGCGTTTGTGTGTGGAGGGGTGTGAGAAAATGGTGTGCGTGGGTGAGATGTGTGGCAGGGGTGTGGGTGTGCAGTTTGTGTGCGATTGGTGTGTGGGGGTGTTTCTCGGGGTGTGTGAGTTAGGGGGCTGGTTTTGGAGATTGTGTGATTGGGGTGTGTGTGTGCGTTTGTGGTGGGTGCATCTGCTTGTGTGTGCATGGGGGGTGTGCGTGTGTGGAGAGATGGGGTGGGGTGTACGCTTGTGGGGGGTGCGTGTGAGTGTGTGTGTTTGTGGGGGTTGTGTGAGTGGGGGGCGTGTGTGTATTGTGGTAAAAGGGGGTGTGCATGGGGCTGTGTCTGGGGGGTGGTCTGAGTTGAGTGTGCATGTTTCTGCCTGGGGGGTGTGCGTGGCAGGGGTGTAGGGGTGTGAGTAAGGGGATGTGTCTGTTTACAGGGTGTGCGTGGGAAGTGTGTGTGTGGGGGTGTGTGTTTGTATGCGGGTGCATGCGTGAGTGCATGCGTATGGAGCATGTGTCAGTGGAGGCTGTGTGTTCAGGGGGCGTGCGTGTGGGGTGTGGGTGCATGTTTGTATGTGGGGTAGGGGGGCGTGTTTGTAGGGGTTCTGTGAGGGCTGTGTGAGTGGGGAGGCATCTGTTTCGGGGGGGTGTTTGTGGGTGTTGTGAGAGTGGGGCAGTGTGTGGGGGCATCTCTGTGGGTGGGTGCATGTTAGTCGGGGTTGTGCATTTGAGGGTGGTTGTAGGGGTGTGTGTGCGCGTGCTTGTGTGTGGAGGGGTGTGAGGGAAAGGTGCGTAGGCGAGGTGTGTGTGGCAGGGGCGTGGGTGTGTGGAGTTTGTGTGCGTATGGTGTGTAGGGGGGTGTTGGTGGGGGTGTGTGTAGGGGGTTGTGTCTGGCATTTTTGTGTGTATTTGAGCGGGGGTGTGTGTACAAGTGTATGGTGTGTGGGGGTGTTTGGGTGTGTAGTGCATTTGCATGTGGAGTGTGTGTATATGTATTTGTGTGAGTGGGGTGTGTGCGTGTGTGGGGAGAGTGAGTGGAAAGCATGTGCTCGGGGTGTGTATGTGTGGGGGGGTGTTTGTGCAGGTTGTGTGTGTGTGCGCGCGTATGTGCATGGTGATGAATGGGGGCGTGCATGTGCGGGGCATGTGTGTTCATGTGTGTGGGGTGAGTCGGGGTTGGTGTTTGTGTGGAGGAGTGCAAGTGGGGGGGTGTGTGGGGGGGAGAATGTGCATATGAGTGGGGGGGGTGTGTGTGAGGGGGTGTTTGGGGGTGTGTGCGAGAGGGGGCTTCTTTGTGAAGAGTGTGTGTGGGGAGGTGGGGGTGCATGAGTAGGGGGGCCTTGGGAGTGTGCATGCACGCGTGTGTGTGGAGGTGGGTGTGTGAGTGTGGGGGTGCGTGCGGGGGTCGTGTGCGGGCTGCTGTTAGCCTATATAGGGGTGTGTGGGGGGGGGTTCCTTTGGAGTAGGGGGGGTGCATGCGCATGGGGTCTCAGCTTGGGGCAGGATGGCCGATGGTGCTGGGTGGGATGGGGAGGTGTGGCTTGGTTAGGGGCGTGGCCAGGGTCTGGGCGGGGCTAGTAAAAGGCCGTGGGTGTGTCCATAGTAAGGGCGTGGCCACGGTCAGCGATACCAAGGCATATAAGTGGGGCTAGTGTGCGGCTGGGGGCGTGGCCAGGGTGGGGGTCACCAGCCCCTTGGGCTGGGGTTTGCATGGTCACATGAGAGGGTGGGCGGAACCTACCTGCAGCTGAGGCTGGCGTCACCGCAGGGGGCGTGCCATTGGCTGCTCCTAGGTCTGAGGTGGAACACCCCCCGGACACACCCCCCCCCCCCCCGAACCCAACCCCAAGACCGCAGCAGTACAAACCCCACACAGGCTTTAGACCTGCGCCCCCTGTGTTGACCACACCTCCACCCCTCACCACGGCCACGCCCAGCCTGGAGCACACCTGCACCAGAATCCACACCCCTTCTCCCACCTCCATCCACCCCAACAGAGGCCTCATCCCCTCTTGCCCCCCCCAACCCTGCACAATCCCCCATTAGCCCCGCCCACATCAAAGACCACACGGTTAGGACTTTATTAACCCCAGAACCAGCCCACCGTCATCATCATGTCATCGTGACGTGATGACCATAGGGGCCCTAGGAGTCTCTAGCAACTGCTGCGTACCCCTGCTGCGGGGTTATAGGGGCTGGGGGGCTCTATAACTTCCTCTAGGTCCGTAAGGGCATTTAAACCCCAAGAATGTTACTAAAGGTAGATGAAAAGCAAAGACAGTAGAAGAAAAAAGATTAGTAAGAAATCAAATAAATAAAACTGAGTAAAGACAACAAAAAAGAATAACGTGATTACAAAGCAAATAAAAAGGAATAAAAGTGAACAAGACTGAACAAATTGCAAATAACAGTGAAAGAAAGTTCATTAAGAAAAAAGTGAATGTCAATCAAAAAAATCGTTCCTGAGGTACTAAAGGGGCACAACGGGGCAGTAAAGGGCCTATGCGGTACCACAGTGGCTGATGATGGTGTCCTTGCAGTCCTGGTGATGTCAGAACACCTGTCTGGGGGTCACTACGGTGTGTCCATGGTTTGCTCACATTTGCTCTGGAGTGTCCATGGGACTCTCTGGGCTCCTATAGGATGTCTACAGGGAATCTCCAAGGCTGGGGGGTCCGTACAGGATCTACTGCAGTCTATGGGGCTCTATGGGGCATCCAGGGATTGCTCTGCGCTGGTATGGGATATCCTAAAAAGGAAAAAAAAGTTAATGTAACTGACTAAATCCAATTTAAAGATAACTGAAAAACACTTTGGGGCACTTAGGGACCTTCCATGGGGCTTCCTACAGGGGACCATGTCACCGATGATGTCATCACCGTCCAGGTGAAATTACGACACTTTTGGTCAATAAAAGCCATGGGGCGTGTGTTATGCATCTATAAGGAACTATGGGGCAGTGGGGAGGGGGCCTGTGGGGTGCTAGGTGGCAGTGCAGAGTGTCTGCACGGCTCTATGTATTGTCATGGGGCCATGTGTGGGTCAATAGGTATGAAGCAGTTGCAGTAGATTTCTGTGGGGTGTTTATGGGGGTCGTGGCTCACTATGGGGCTTTCAGAGCTCCCTATAGGGTGGTTGTGAAGTATCAATAGGTCGCATATGTCTCTATTGAACTGGACTGCAGTTAAAACAGGAATAAAGCTGAAAAGGGAATAAACATCAATGAAAATCAACCTGAATAAAACTCAATAAAAGTGAAATAAACGTGAATTAAAAAGAATCAAACGGAATGAACCTGAATAAATCTCCAAGAAAAGTGACTAGAAGTAAACTGAAGACCACCCGAAGTAACTAAAAAGCAAATAAATCTGAATAAAACCACATAAAAGTGAATTAAAAGCAAATCAAAGGAAAGTACATGTGAGTTCCAAAGTGAATAAAGGTGAATAAAAAGCCTGAAGAAACCTGCATAAAGTTTGTGGACAAAAGCTGTGGCCTTGCCAAAAGTACACAACCTACTGAGGACGCAGAAAAACTCCAGAATCTTTAAAAAAGACCCACGTCAGTCGCTGTGGGTCTCTATGGGATGTCTATAGGCTGTCTATCAGGCTGAGGGGGGCCCTACTGGGGAACTGAGGGGCCAGTCTATGGGGCTATACAGGTTTTCTTTGAATGTCCGTGGCGTGCTGAGGATGGCTATGGGGTGTCTATGAACATAAAAGAAAAACCAAAAGCAAGCAAACCTGAGTAAAATCCGGTTAAAAGTGAATGAGAGTGAAAAAGAAAAAATGAATGAAAGAAAGGGAATAAAAAAAAATCAGCTGGTGCTGGGGTACTTCTGGGTTGCGGAGGAGAGCAGCTCGGGCCCTATGGGGCACTTGGGGGCCCTACAAGACACTATATCTCATTGGTGATGCTGATGATGTCGTCATGGTGCTGGTGACATCATGACGCCAGGAGTCAATAAAAGCTGAGGGACACGTGTTGTGGGTCTATAGGGCACTATGGGGCTGGTGTTGGGGTGTCTACCGGTCGCTGTAGGGTACCCATTGGATGTCACTGGGGCACCATGAGGCAGTGTGGGGGTCACTGTGGGTCTCACCTCTGCGGGGGGCTCAGTTCGATCCTAAGGCTGGGCCTGGTGCAGTCGCTCCAGCTCGATTAAACTGGACTGCAGTTAAATGAAACAGGAATCAAGCTGAAAAGTGAATAAACACCAATGAGAGTCAATAAACACCAATGAGAGTCAATAAACACCAATGAGAGTCAATAAACACCAATGAGAGTCAATAAACACCAATGAGAGTCAATAAAAGTGAATTAAATGTCAATGAAAAAGAACAAAAGGGAATAAGCCTGAATAAATCTCCAAGAAAAGCGAATAGAAGTGAACTGAAGACCACTCAAAGTAACTAAAAAGCAAATAAATCTGAATAAAACTGCATAAAGGTGAATTAAAAGTGAATCAAAAGCTAACACACATGAGTTCAAAGCTAAATACAAGTGAATAAAAAGCCTGAATAAAGCTGTGGAGAAAAGCTGTGTGGTGCTAGGGAGAGATTCTTCATTAGGGACTGTATTGACAGGACAAGGAGTAACAGGTTAAAACTTAAATGGGGGAAGTTTAGATTGGATATAAGGAAGAAATTCTTTCCTGTTTGGGTGGTGAGGCACACTGGAATGGGTTGCCCAGGGAGGTTGTGAATGCTCCATCCCTGGCGGTGTTCAAGGCCAGGTTGGACAAAGCCTTGGGTGACATGGTTTAGTGGGAGGTGTCCCTGCCCACGGCAGGGGGGTTGGAACCGGATGATCTTAAGGTCCTTTCCAACCCAAACTATTCCATGATTCTATTCTATTTCACTTTATCCAAATAAAGCTTTAAACTTCACTCTGACACACGAGCTGTTATCAAAAGCAGGTTTTCCCAACAAAGCTGAATAAAGAGTGATTAAAAGTAAATAGAACAGAACAAAAAACTGAGAAAAATTGAGCAAAAGTGAACATGCCTCAATAAAAAGTAAAAAAATACAAACAGAAGTGATTAATAACTGGAAAACACAGAAACAAAACCTGGGAAGTGTGACTAAAAAGGGAATATAAAGTGAATAAAAAGGGAAAAAGTTTAAAGTGGCTAAAAGTCAGTATTAAGTGAATATAACTCAATAAAAAACTGAGTAAGGGAATAAAAGTCAGCAAAAGTGTCAAAACCGCGACTAAAACTCAAAGAAATTTATACAATTGTATATAAACATGAAATAAGTAAAATGTGGTTAAATGCACTGATGATCCCGAAGTCACCTAGTTCCTTCCCCCCCCCCCCCCCCCCCCTCCCGCCGCTCCTACAGCCGCTGCCGCTCCGGCCGCCCTCCTCCCTTGCCGCTCCTGCTACCACAGCTCCGGCAACCGCCGCCGCTGAGCGACACCCCCCCCCCCTCCCCCCCCCCTCGGCTACTCCCGCCGCTCTTTTACTCCCTCGCCACGGCCGCCGCAACTGCCCCTTCCGGCGCTGCCACCGGCCCTTCCCCACCGTTCCTGCCGCCGCCTCCCGAAACTCCCCCGCGCCGCTCCCACCCCTACAGGCTTCCCAGCGCCGCTCCCGCCCCGCCATTTACTACCTCGTCCGTCGCCGCCGCTGCCGCCGTTTCCCACACCCCTGCCACTGCTGACGAAAAAATGGCTGCCACCCCCCCCCTCCCCCCTTTTATAACCTCGCCCTCTCCCGCCTCCCAGCCAATCACGGCGCCGTCCGCCTCACAGCGAGGGCGGGACCTGGAGACGGAGGGTCACCGTCGTCCAATCCCTGGACGCCTCTCCCTTAGCGACAGCGCGCACCTGAGGGGACGCTTTCTCGCCTAGCGACCGGCGGCCAATTAGCGGTGTCCCTCGGTGTGAGGGAGCGACGGCGACAGTCAGGGATGAAGGAGAAGAGGGCGGCGGCGGAGGGACCAGAACTGGTGCGCGACCACATGCCTCCCATTACCCCCTATTACCCCCCCATTGCCCCACCATTTCGCCACTGCCCTGTATTAGAACCACAGAATCACAGAAGAGTTAGGGTTGGAAAGCACCTTAGGCTCATGCACTTTCAAGCACCCTCCCATGGGCAGAGCCAGAATTTTTACTGCACTGCTTGGCACAGCACAGCATGAATCGGCACGGTACAAATGGGGTACACATGGGCAAGAATACATAAGAAATAGCCCAAACTGGCTTAAAACTGGCGGGAAATAGGCAAAAATAGAAGTGGTGATAATTTTCTTAAAAATAACAAAAAAAGACTTAAAATGGGTTAGAAATGGACAAAATAGGGTTAAGAATGGCCAAAAATGGTTTGAACCAAGTTAGGAAAGCGCAAAAATGGGTCAGAAATGGCAAGAAATTGCTAAGAACAGGATGAAAAGGGTTTGGAAATGAGCAAAACATCCTAAAAAGACTTAGAACTTGCTAAAAAAGGGTTAGAAATAGGTCAAGCCATTTTAGAAACAGCTGAGAAAACCTTAAAACAGGTCAGAAATAGCAAGGAACTGTTCAAAAATAGCCAAAAAACACTTAAAAAAGGTAAAAAGTGGGCAAAAGTAAGATACAAGTGGCCATCAATTGTTTAAAATTGGCAAACAAGACTTAAAATGGGTTAGCAATGGGAAAAAAGGGTTAGAAACAGCCAAAAGAGTCTTAAAACTGGTAAGAAAAGGGAGAAAATAAGATAGGAATGACCAGCAATTGTTTAGAAATAGCCAGAAAAGACTTGAAATATATTAGAAAGGGCCAAAAATGGCTTAAACCAAGTTGGGAAAGGCAAAAAGGGGTTAGAAACGGCAAGAAATTGGTAAGAACAGGACAAAACAGCTTTGGAAATGGACAAAAGGCTTAAAAAGACTTAGAATTGGGCAAAAAAAACATAAATAATAGCTCAAGGCAGTTTAGAAATGGCTAAGAAAAGCTTAAAACAGGCTAGAAATGGCACAGAACAGTTCAGAAACAGCCCAAAATGGCTTAAGCCTGGTAAGAAGATAGGAATGACCAACAATTGTTTAGAAAGAGCACAAAGGAGATAAAATGGGTTAGAAATGGATAAAAATGTTTCAAAGTTAAGCAGGATAGGGCAACAAAGGATTAGAAGTGGCAAGAACTGGATGGAAATGGTTTGGGAATGGCCAAAGTGGCTTAAAAAGACTTAGAATTGGGCAAAAAAACAGTTAGAAATAGGCCAAGGCAGTTTAGAAAGAGCTAAGCAAAGCTTAAAAGGCTAGAAATGGCAAGGAACTGTTCAGAAATAGCCAAAAAAAGACTTAAAAAGGGTAAGAAGCGATCAAAAGTAAGATATAAGTGGCCATCAACTGTTTAGAAATAGCAAAATAAAAAAACCCCTTGAAATGGGTTAGAAATGGGCAAAAAAGGGTTAGAAATGGCCAAAAATGGGTTAAACCAAGTTAGGAAAAGGCAAAAATGGGTTAGAAATAGCAAGAAATTGCTACAGAGCAAGCAGATTGCTAGTAACACCAGCCTTTTTCACTCTCATCACTACTGCGACCGCATTATGGCCCCTTACACAGACACTGGCAGCCTTGCAGAAAAAGCATAAAGAGAATTGTGCTTCCTTCTGTGAGCAGCATATGCAGAGGAGGAGATTTACCAAGGCAGAAACTGGAGCAAGACAGCGACTGAACCTCCTGAATATCTATTAACAGATACCAAGTTGAAAGGGCACTTACTCACTGCGACCCACGTTTGCCTCGGCTGCAGGTACACTCTGAAGTCTCTCTGGAATCCAGCATCAGAAACAGTGAGGTCAGACCCAAGGTATTCCTTCGAGACGCTCGTAACAATGCCACACGCCTGTTAAGAAACAGTCAAGCTCCAATGAGTGCTTCTGAAGAGTGCAAAGACCATGCTGGGGTTGTTTGAAACCTTGACGAGTGAAGCGTTTTGCCCTCAGCACGTCAGGTAAGCAAAACCCAAACACGCATTACTGCCAGACTAGTCAGCTACAACATCACATCTATAGAGAAGCAAGATCGGTACAAGTGCATGCGGACTAAGCACACCGTGATTGGATAGTTCAGGGTGCTACATGTGGTGCCAAGTTTCAGCACAGCTGGATTCTTACTAAATTTCGCTGCCATTTAAGTCCTTCTCCCTTAACTGGGTCTAAACCCAGGCACTAGTTCTCCCAACTACAGCATCTAACTCATGTAATCACTTACTTTCCGTGCCCCAAATTAAGCAGTACCTAACTCAGCACATAACTCATTAAGCACGTAACTCAGGAGCCTTAAGAACTGGTTTGAGACACTCCCCTCTACTGCTGTGGAGTACTTAAGTCCTAAAGGATACTTGCCACAATACCACAACCACATGGAAGCATTCCATCACCTCCTGATACATAGAGACCTTGCGAGGACTGTTAACACCAGGCTTGCACAACTGCTTCCCTACCTTTGTAGAACCTATGAAACTAAGCCGCTGCAAACTGCTGCTGTAGTTAAAACAGTAAGTTGGGGTACCATGTGCCTACCAGAGAGTTCTGAAATCGAACCCTAAAAAGACATAAGTAAAGCAAGAAGAGGAAGGGGCCTGCTGGACACCTGCACAGACAGCACACGGCCAGGAGCCGGTCCACATAGGCAAGGGCAAAAACGGGTTAGAAATGGCAAGAGAGTGGTAAGAACAGGACAAAAAAGGTTTGGAAAAGGCCAAAACGGCTTAAAAAAAGTTAGAATTGGGCAAAAAAGAGTTAGAAATAGGCCAAGCCAGTTTAGAAAGAGCTAAGAAAAGCTTAAAACAGGCTAGAAATGGCAAGGAACTGTTCAGAAATACAGCAAAGTGGCTTAACACTAATAAGAACTGGACAAAAAGAAGATCGAACAGGCCATCAATTGTTTAGAAATAGCCAAAAGAAAAAACTTAAAATGGGTTAGCAATGGGAAAAAATGGGTTAAAAACAGCTAAAAGAGTCTTAAAACCGGTAAGAAATGGGCAAAAGTAAGATAGGACTGACCAGCAATTGTTCAGAAATAACCAAAAGACTTCAAATGGGCAGAAAGGGCCAAAAATGGTTTAAACCAAGTGGGGAAAGGGCAAAAAGGGGTTAGAAATGGCAAGAGATTGGTAAGAACAGGACAAAAATGGTATAAAATTGGCCATAAAGGCTGAAAAAGACTTAGAGTTGAGCAAAAGGGGTTGGAAATAGGCCAAGCCAGTTTAGAAATAGGTAAGAGAAGCTGAAAACAGGCTAGAAATGGCATGGAACTGTTCAGAAATAGCCCAGAATGGCTTAAGCCTGGCAAGAAATAGGCCAAAATAAGATAGGAATGATCAGCAATTGTTTAGAAATAGCACAACCGAGATAAAATGGGTTAGAAAGGGATACATATGTTTCAAAGGTAGTCAGGAGAGGGCAAAAATGGGTTAGAAGTGGCAAGAACTGGACGGAAATGGTTTGGGAATGGCCCAAGTGGCTTAAAAAGACATAGAACTGGGCAAAAAAAGGGTTGGAAATAGCTCAAGACAGTTTAGAAATAGCTAAGAAAAACTTAAAATAGGCTAGAAATGGCAAGGAACTGTTCAGAAATACAGCAAAGTGGCTTACAACTAATAAGAACTGGACAAAAAGAAGATCGAACAGGCCATCAATTGTTTAGAAATAGCCAAAAAAAAAAGACTTAAAATGGGTTAGCAATGGGAAAAAATGGGTTAAAAACAGCCAAAAGAGTCTTAAAACCGGTAAGAAATGGGAGAAAATAAGATAGGAATGACCAGCAATTGTTCAGAAATAGCCAAAAGACTTCAAATGGGTAGAAAGGGCCAAAAATGGTTTAAACCAAGTCGGGAAAGGGCAAAAAGGGGTTAGAAATGGCAAGAGATTGGTAAGAACAGGACAAAAATAGTATAAAATTGGCCATAAAGGCTGAAAAAGACTTAGAATTGAGCAAAAGGGGGTGGAAATAGGCCAAGCCAGTTTAGAAATAGGTAAGAGAAGCTGAAAACAGGCTAGAAATGGCATGGAACTGTTCAGAAATAGCCCAGAATGGCTTAAGCCTGGCAAGAAATAGGCCAAAATAAGATAGGAATGATCAGCAATTGTTTAGAAATAGCACAACCGAGATAAAATGGGTTAGAAAGGGATACAAATGTTTCAAAGGTAGTCAGGAGAGGGCAAAAATGGGTTAGAAGTGGCAAGCACTGGACGGAAATGGTTTGGGAATGGCCAAAGTGGCTTAAAAAGACTTAGAACTGGGCAAAGAAAGGGTTGGAAATAGGCCAAGACAGTTTAGAAATAGCTAAGAAAAGCTTAAAATAGGCTAGAAATGGCAAGGAACTGTGCAGAAATAGAGCAAAATGGCTTACAACTAATCAGAAACAGGCAAAAGAAGATAGAAAGGACAATCAATTGTTTAAAAACAGCCAAAAAAAAAGAATTAAAATAGGTTAGCAATGGGAAAAATGGGTTCGAAACAGCCAAGAGTCTTAAAACTGGTAAGAAATGGGCAAAAATAAGATAGGACAGACCAGCAATTGTTCAGAAATAGCCAAAAGACTTCAAACGGGTGAGAAAGGGCCAAAAATGGTTTAAACCAAGTTGGGAAAGGGCAAAAAGGGGTTAGAAACGGAAAGAGATTGGTAAGAACAGGACAGAACCGGCTTGGAAACGGCCAAAAGGGCTTAAAAAGACTTAGAATTGGGCAAAAAAGGGTCAGAAATAGGCCAAACCAGCTTAGAAAGAGCTAAGAAAAGCTTAAAAGAGGCTAGAAATGGCAAGGAACTGTTCAGAAATAGCCCAAAATGGCTTAAGCCTGGTAAGAAATGGGCAAAAGAAAGACAGGAATGACCAACAATTGTTTAGAAAGAGCACAAAGCAGATAAAATGGGTTAGAAATGGATAAAAATGTTTCAAAGGTAAGCAGGATAGGGCAACAAAGGATTAGAAGTGGCAAGAACTGGACGGAAATGGTTTGGGAATGGCCAAAGTGGCTTAAAAAGACTTAGAATTGGGCAAAAAAAACAGTTAGAAATAGGCTAAGGCAGTTTAGAAAGAGCTAAGCAAAGCTTAAAATAGGCTAGAAATGGCAAGGAACTGTTCAGAAATAGCCAAAAAAAAGACTTAAAAAGGGTAAGAAGCGATCAAAAGTAAGATATAAGTGGCCATCAACTGTTTAGAAATAGCAAAATAAAAAGACATAAAATGGGTTCGAAATTCCCAATTTTTATCAATAGCAAAAAGAGGCTTAAAACCGGTAAGAAAAGTTCAAATATGAAATAGAAATGTTCATGAGTTGTTTAGAAATAGCCAAAAAAAAAACCTTGAAATGGGTTAGAAATGGGCAAAAAAGGGTTAGAAATGGCGAAAAATGGGTTAAACCAAGTTAGGAAAAGGCAAAAATGCGTTAGAAACTAAGCCGCTGCAAACTGCTGCTGTAGTTACACAGTAAGTCGGGGTAGCATGTACCTACCAGAGAGTTCTGAAATCGAACCCTAAAAAGACATAAGTAAAGCAAGAAGAGGAAGGGGCCTGCTGGACACCTGCACAGACAACACACGGCCAGGAGCCGGTCCACATAGGCAAGGGCAAAAACGGGTTAGAAATGGCAAGAGAGTGGTAAGAACAGGACAAAAAAGGTTTGGAAAAGGCCAAAACGGCTTAAAAAAAGTTAGAATTGGGCAAAAAAGAGTTAGAAATAGGCCAAGCCAGTTTAGAAAGAGCTAAGAAAAGCTTAAAACAGGCTAGAAATGGCAAGGAACTGTTCAGAAATACAGCAAAGTGGCTTAACACTAATAAGAACTGGACAAAAAGAAGATCGAACAGGCCATCAATTGTTTAGAAATAGCCAAAAGAAAAAAACTTAAAATGGGTTGGCAATGGGAAAAAATGGGTTAAAAACAGCCAAAAGAGTCTTAAAACCGGTAAGAAATGGGCAAAAGTAAGATAGGACTGACCAGCAATTGTTCAGAAATAACCAAAAGACTTCAAATGGGTAGAAAGGGCCAAAAATGGTTTAAACCAAGTGGGGAAAGGGCAAAAAGGGGTTAGAAATGGCAAGAGATTGGTAAGAACAGGACAAAAATGGTATAAAATTGGCCATAAAGGCTGAAAAAGACTTAGAATTGAGAAAAAGGGGTTGGAAATAGGCCAAGCCAGTTTAGAAATAGGTAAGAGAAGCTGAAAACAGGCTAGAAATGGCATGGAACTGTTCAGAAATAGCCCAGAATGGCTTAAGCCTGGCAAGAAATAGGCCAAAATAAGATAGGAATGATCAGCAATTGTTTAGAAATAGCACAACCGAGATAAAATGGGTTAGAAAGGGATACATATGTTTCAAAGGTAGTCAGGAGAGGGCAAAAATGGGTTAGAAGTGGCAAGAACTGGACGGAAATGGTTTGGGAATGGCCAAAGTGGCTTAAAAAGACTTAGAACTGGGCAAAAAAAGGGTTGGAAATAGCTCAAGACAGTTTAGAAATAGCTAAGAAAAGCTTAAAATAGGCTAGAAATGGCAAGGAACTGTGCAGAAATACAGCAAAGTGGCTTACAACTAATCAGAAACAGGCAAAAGAAGATAGAAAGGACAATCAATTGTTTAAAAACAGCCAAAAAAAAAGAATTAAAATAGGTTAGCAATGGGAAAAATGGGTTCGAAACAGCCAAGAGTCTTAAAACTGGTAAGAAATGGGCAAAAATAAGATAGGACAGACCAGCAATTGTTCAGAAATAGCCAAAAGACTTCAAATGGGTGAGAAAGGGCCAAAAATGGTTTAAACCAAGTAGGGAAAGGGCAAAAAGCGGTTAGAAACGGCAAGAGATTGGTAAGAACAGGACAAAACCGGTTTGGAAACGGCCAAAAGGGCTTAAAAAGACTTCGAATTGGGCAAAAAAGGGTTAGAAGCAGGCCACGCCAGTTTAGACAGAGCTAAGAAAAGCTTAAAACAGGCTGGAAATGGCAAGGAACTGTTCAGAAATACAGCAAAGTGGCTTACAACTAATAAGAACTGGACAAAAAGAAGATCGAACAGGCCATCAATTGTTTAGAAATAGCCAAAAAAAAAAAGACTTAAAATGGGTTAGCAATGGGAAAAAATGGGTTAAAAACAGCCAAAAGAGTCTTAAAACCGGTAAGAAATGGGAGAAAATAAGATAGGAATGACCAGCAATTGTTCAGAAATAACCAAAAGACTTCAAATGGGTAGAAAGGGCCAAAAATGGTTTAAACCAAGTCGGGAAAGGGCAAAAAGGGGTTAGAAATGGCAAGAGATTGGTAAGAACAGGACAAAAATGGTATAAAATTGGCCATAAAGGCTGAAAAAGACTTAGAATTGAGCAAAAGGGGTTGGAAATAGGCCAAGCCAGTTTAGAAATAGGTAAGAGAAGCTGAAAACAGGCTAGAAATGGCATGGAACTGTTCAGAAATAGCCCAGAATGGCTTAAGCCTGGCAAGAAATAGGCCAAAATAAGATAGGAATGATCAGCAATTGTTTAGAAATAGCACAACCGAGATAAAATGGGTTAGAAAGGGATACATATGTTTCAAAGGTAGTCAGGAGAGGGCAAAAATGGGTTAGAAGTGGCAAGAACTGGACGGAAATGGTTTGGGAATGGCCAAAGTGGCTTAAAAAGACTTAGAACTGGGCAAAAAAAGGGTTGGAAATAGCTCAAGCCAGTTTAGAAATAGCTAAGAAAAATCTTAAAATGGGCTAGAAATGGCAAGGAACTGTTCAGAAATAGAGCAAAATGGCTTACAACTAATCAGAAACAGGCAAAAGAAGATAGAAAGGACAATCAATTGTTTAAAAACAGCCAAAAAAAAAGACTTAAAACGGGTTAGCAATGGGAAAAAATGGGTTTGAAACAGCCAAAAGAGTCTTAAAACTGGTAAGAAATGGGCAAAAATAAGATAGGACTGACCAGCAATTGTTCAGAAATAGCCAAAAGACTTCAAATGGGTAGAAAGGGCCAAAAATGGTTTAAACCAAGTTGGGAAAGGGCAAAAAGGGGTTAGAAACGGCAAGAGATTGGTAAGAACTGGACAAAACCGGTTTGGAAACAGCCAAAAGGGCTTAAAAAGACTTCGAATTGGGCAAAAAAGGGTTAGAAGCAGGCCACGCCAGTTTAGAAAGAGCTAAGAAAAGCTTAAAACAGGCTGGAAATGGCAAGGAACTGTTCAGAAATACAGCAAAGTGGCTTACAACTAATAAGAACTGGACAAAAAGAAGATCGAACAGGCCATCAATTGTTTAGAAATAGCCAAAAAAAAAAAAGACTTAAAATGGGTTAGCAATGGGAAAAAATGGGTTAAAAACAGCCAAAAGAGTCTTAAAACCGGTAAGAAATGGGAGAGAATAAGATAGGAATGACCAGCAATTGTTCAGAAATAGCCAAAAGACTTCAAATGGGTAGAAAGGGCCAAAAATGGTTTAAACCAAGTCGGGAAAGGGCAAAAAGGGGTTAGAAATGGCAAGAGATTGGTAAGAACAGGACAAAAATGGTATAAAATTGGCCATAAAGGCTGAAAAAGACTTAGAATTGAGCAAAAGGGGTTGGAAATAGGCCAAGCCAGTTTAGAAATAGGTAAGAGAAGCTGAAAACAGGCTAGAAATGGCATGGAACTGTTCAGAAATAGCCCAGAATGGCTTAAGCCTGGCAAGAAATAGGCCAAAATAAGATAGGAATGATCAGCAATTGTTTAGAAATGGGTTAGAAAGGGATACATATGTTTCAAAGGTAGTCAGGAGAGGGCAAAAATGGGTTAGAAGTGGCAAGAACTGGACGGAAATGGCTTGGGAATGGCCAAAGTGGCTTAAAAAGACTTAGAACTGGGCAAAAAAAGGGTTGGAAATAGCTCAAGACAGTTTAGAAATAGCTAAGAAAAATCTTAAAATGGGCTAGAAATGGCAAGGAACTGTTCAGAAATAGAGCAAAATGGCTTACAACTAATCAGAAACAGGCAAAAGAAGATAGAAAGGACAATCAATTGTTTAAAAACAGCCAAAAAAAAAGACTTAAAACGGGTTAGCAATGGGAAAAATGGGTTTGAAACAGCCAAAAGAGTCTTAAAACTGGTAAGAAATGGGCAAAAATAAGATAGGACTGACCAGCAATTGTTCAGAAATAGCCAAAAGACTTCAAATGGGTGAGAAAAGGACAAAAATGGTTTAAACCAAGTTGGGAAAGGGCAAAAAGGGGTTAGAAACGGCAAGAGATTGGTAAGAACTGGACAAAACCGGCTTGGAAACGGCCAAAAGGGCTTAAAAAGACTTCGAATTGGGCAAAAAAGGGTTAGAAGCAGGCCACGCCAGTTTAGAAAGAGCTAAGAAAAGCTTAAAACAGGCTGGAAATGGCAAGGAACTGTTCAGAAATACAGCAAAGTGGCTTACAACTAATAAGAACTGGACAAAAATAAGATCGAACAGGCCATCAATTGTTTAGAAATAGCCAAAAAAAAAAAAGACTTAAAATGGGTTAGCAATGGGAAAAAATGGGTTAAAAACAGCCAAAAGAGTCTTAAAACCGGTAAGAAATGGGAGAAAATAAGATAGGAATGACCAGCAATTGTTCAGAAATAGCCAAAAGACTTCAAATGGGTAGAAAGGGCCAAAAATGGTTTAAACCAAGTCGGGAAAGGGCAAAAAGGGGTTAGAAATGGCAAGAGATTGGTAAGAACAGGACAAAAATGGTATAAAATTGGCCATAAAGGCTGAAAAAGACTTAGAATTGAGCAAAAGGGGTTGGAAATAGGCCAAGCCAGTTTAGAAATAGGTAAGAGAAGCTGAAAACAGGCTAGAAATGGCATGGAACTGTTCAGAAATAGCCCAGAATGGCTTAAGCCTGGCAAGAAATAGGCCAAAATAAGATAGGAATGATCAGCAATTGTTTAGAAATAGCACAACCGAGATAAAATGGGTTAGAAAGGGATACATATGTTTCAAAGGTAGTCAGGAGAGGGCAAAAATGGGTTAGAAGTGGCAAGAACTGGACGGAAATGGTTTGGGAATGGCCAAAGTGGCTTAAAAAGACTTAGAACTGGGCAAAAAAAGGGTTGGAAATAGCTCAAGCCAGTTTAGAAATAGCTAAGAAAAACTTAAAATAGGCTAGAAATGGCAAGGAACTGTTCAGAAATACAGCAAAGTGGCTTACAACTAATAAGAACTGGACAAAAAGAAGATCGAACAGGCCATCAATTGTTTAGAAATAGCCAAAAAAAAGACTTAAAATGGGTTAGCAATGGGAAAAAATGGGTTTGAAACAGCCAAAAGAGTCTTAAAACTGGTAAGAAATGGGCAAAAATAAGATAGGACTGACCAGCAATTGTTCAGAAATAGCCAAAAGACTTCAAATGGGTGAGAAAAGGACAAAAATGGTTTAAACCAAGTTGGGAAAGGGCAAAAAGGGGTTAGAAACGGAAAGAGATTGGTAAGAACAGGACAAAACCGGCTTGGAAACGGCCAAAAGGGCTTAAAAAGACTTAGAATTGGGCAAAAACAGGTTAGAAATGGGCCAAACCAGCTTAGAAAGAGCTAAGAAAAGCTTAAAAGCGGCTAGAAATGGCAAGGAACTGTTCAGTAATAGCCCAAAATGGCTTAAGCCTGGTAAGAAATGGGCAAAAAAAAGATAGGAATGACCAACAATTGTTTAGAAAGAGCACAAAGCAGATAAAATGGGTTAGAAATGGATAAAAATGTTTCAAAGGTAAGCAGGATAGGGCAACAAAGGATTAGAAGTGGCAAGAACTGGACGGAAATGGTTTGGGAATGGCCAAAGTGGCTTAAAAAGACTTAGAATTGGGCAAAAAAACAGTTAGAAATAGGCCAAGGCAGTTTAGAAAGAGCTAAGCAAAGCTTAAAAGAGGCTAGAAATGGCAAGGAACTGTTCAGAAATAGCCAAAAAAAAGACTTAAAAAGGGTAAGAAGCGATCAAAAGTAAGATATAAGTGGCCATCAACTGTTTAGAAATAGCAAAATAAAAAGACATAAAATGGGTTCGAAATTCCCAATTTTTATCAATAGCAAAAAGAGGCTTAAAACCGGTAAGAAAAGGGCAAATATGAAATAGAAATGTCCATGAGTTGTTTAGAAATAGCCAAAAAAACCCCTTGAAATTGGTTAGAAATGGGCAAAAAAGGGTTAGAAATTGCCAAAAATGGGTTAAACCAAGTTAGGAAAAGGCAAAAATGGGTTAGAAATAGCAAGAAATTGCTACAGAGCAAGCAGATTGCTAGTAACACCAGCCTTTTTCACTCTCATCACTACTGCGACCGCATTATGGCCCCTTACACAGACACTGGCAGCCTTGCAGAAAAAGCATAAAGAGAATTGTGCTTCCTTCTGTGAGCAGCATATGCAGAGGAGGAGATTTACCAAGGCAGAAACTGGAGCAAGACAGCGACTGAACCTCCTGAATATCTATTAACAGATACCAAGTTGAAAGGGCACTTACTCACTGCGACCCACGTTTGCCTCGGCTGCAGGTACACTCTGAAGTCTCTCTGGAATCCAGCATCAGAAACAGTGAGGTCAGACCCAAGGTATTCCTTCGAGATGCTCGTAACAATGCCACACGCCTGTTAAGAAACAGTCAAGCTCCAATGAGTGCTTCTGAAGAGTGCAAAGACCATGCTGGGGTTGTTTGAAACCTTGACGAGTGAAGCGTTTTGCCCTCAGCACGTCAGGTAAGCAAAACCCAAACACGCATTACTGCCAGACTAGTCAGCTACAACATCACATCTATAGAGAAGCAAGATCGGTACAAGTGCATGCAGACTAAGCACACCGTGATTGGATAGTTCAGGGTGCTACATGTGGTGCCAAGTTTCAGCACAGCTGGATTCTTACTAAATTTCGCTGCCATTTAAGTCCTTCTCCCTTAACTGGGTCTAAACCCAGGCACTAGTTCTCCCAACTACAGCATCTAACTCATGTAATCACTTACTTTCCGTGCCCCAAATTAAGCAGTACCTAACTCAGCATATAACTCATTAAGCACGTAACTCAGGAGCCTTAAGAACTGGTTTGAGACACTCCCCTCTACTGCTGTGGAGTACTTAAGTCCTAAAGGATACTTGCCACAATACCACAACCACATGGAAGCATTCCATCACCTCCTGATACATAGAGACCTTGCGAGGACTGTTAACACCAGGCTTGCACAACTGCTTCCCTACCTTTGTAGAACCTATGAAACTAAGCCGCTGCAAACTGCTGCTGTAGTTAAAACAGTAAGTTGGGGTACCATGTGCCTACCAGAGAGTTCTGAAATCGAACCCTAAAAAGACATAAGTAAAGCAAGAAGAGGAAGGGGCCTGCTGGACACCTGCACAGACAGCACACGGCCAGGAGCCGGTCCACATAGGCAAGGGCAAAAACGGGTTAGAAATGGCAAGAGATTGGTAAGAACAGGACAAAAAAGGTTTGGAAAAGGCCAAAACGGCTTAAAAAAAGTTAGAATTGGGCAAAAAAGAGTTAGAAATAGGCCAAGCCAGTTTAGAAAGAGCTAAGAAAAGCTTAAAACAGGCTAGAAATGGCAAGGAACTGTTCAGAAATACAGCAAAGTGGCTTAACACTAATAAGAACTGGACAAAAAGAAGATCGAACAGGCCATCAATTGTTTAGAAATAGCCAAAAGAAAAAACTTAAAATGGGTTAGCAATGGGAAAAAATGGGTTAAAAACAGCTAAAAGAGTCTTAAAACCGGTAAGAAATGGGCAAAAGTAAGATAGGACTGACCAGCAATTGTTCAGAAATAACCAAAAGACTTCAAATGGGTAGAAAGGGCCAAAAATGGTTTAAACCAAGTCGGGAAAGGGCAAAAAGGGGTTAGAAATGGCAAGAGATTGGTAAGAACAGGACAAAAATGGTATAAAATTGGCCATAAAGGCTGAAAAAGACTTAGAATTGAGCAAAAGGGGTTGGAAATAGGCCAAGCCAGTTTAGAAATAGGTAAGAGAAGCTGAAAACAGGCTAGAAATGGCATGGAACTGTTCAGAAATAGCCCAGAATGGCTTAAGCCTGGCAAGAAATAGGCCAAAATAAGATAGGAATGATCAGCAATTGTTTAGAAATAGCACAACCGAGATAAAATGGGTTAGAAAGGGATACATATGTTTCAAAGGTAGTCAGGAGAGGGCAAAAATGGGTTAGAAGTGGCAAGCACTGGACGGAAATGGTTTGGGAATGGCCAAAGTGGCTTAAAAAGACTTAGAACTGGGCAAAGAAAGGGTTGGAAATAGGCCAAGACAGTTTAGAAATAGCTAAGAAAAATCTTAAAATGGACTAGAAATGGCAAGGAACTGTGCAGAAATAGAGCAAAATGGCTTACAACTAATCAGAAACAGGCAAAAGAAGATAGAAAGGACAATCAATTGTTTAAAAACAGCCAAAAAAAAAGAATTAAAACGGGTTAGCAATGGGAAAAATGGGTTTGAAACAGCCAAAAGAGTCTTAAAACTGGTAAGAAATGGGCAAAAATAAGATAGGACTGACCAGCAATTGTTCAGAAATAGCCAAAAGACTTCAAATGGGTAGAAAGGGCCAAAAATGGTTTAAACCAAGTTGGGAAAGGGCAAAAAGGGGTTAGAAACGGCAAGAGATTGGTAAGAACTGGACAAAACCGGTTTGGAAACGGCCAAAAGGGCTTAAAAAGACTTCGAATTGGGCAAAAAAGGGTTAGAAGCAGGCCACGCCAGTTTAGAAAGAGCTAAGAAAAGCTTAAAACAGGCTGGAAATGGCAAGGAACTGTTCAGAAATACAGCAAAGTGGCTTACAACTAATAAGAACTGGACAAAAAGAAGATCGAACAGGCCATCAATTGTTTAGAAATAGCCAAAAAAAAAAAGACTTAAAATGGGTTAGCAATGGGAAAAAATGGGTTAAAAACAGCCAAAAGAGTCTTAAAACCGGTAAGAAATGGGAGAAAATAAGATAGGAATGACCAGCAATTGTTCAGAAATAGCCAAAAGACTTCAAATGGGTAGAAAGGGCCAAAAATGGTTTAAACCAAGTCGGGAAAGGGCAAAAAGGGGTTAGAAATGGCAAGAGATTGGTAAGAACAGGACAAAAATGGTATAAAATTGGCCATAAAGGCTGAAAAAGACTTAGAATTGAGCAAAAGGGGTTGGAAATAGGCCAAGCCAGTTTAGAAATAGGTAAGAGAAGCTGAAAACAGGCTAGAAATGGCATGGTACTGTTCAGAAATAGCCCAGAATGGCTTAAGCCTGGCAAGAAATAGGCCAAAATAAGATAGGAATGATCAGCAATTGTTTAGAAATAGCACAACTCAGATAAAATGGGTTAGAAAGGGATACATATGTTTCAAAGGTAGTCAGGAGAGGGCAAAAATGGGTTAGAAGTGGCAAGAACTGGACGGAAATGGTTTGGGAATGGCCAAAGTGGCTTAAAAAGACTTAGAACTGGGCAAAAAAAGGGTTGGAAATAGCTCAAGCCAGTTTAGAAATAGCTAAGAAAAATCTTAAAATGGGCTAGAAATGGCAAGGAACTGTTCAGAAATAGAGCAAAATGGCTTACAACTAATCAGAAACAGGCAAAAGAAGATAGAAAGGACAATCAATTGTTTAAAAACAGCCAAAAAAAAAGACTTAAAACGGGTTAGCAATGGGAAAAATGGGTTTGAAACAGCCAAAAGAGTCTTAAAACTGGTAAGAAATGGGCAAAAATAAGATAGGACAGACCAGCAATTGTTCAGAAATAGCCAAAAGACTTCAAATGGGTGAGAAAAGGACAAAAATGGTTTAAACCAAGTTGGGAAAGGGCAAAAAGGGGTTAGAAACGGAAAGAGATTGGTAAGAACAGGACAAAACCGGCTTGGAAACGGCCAAAAGGGCTTAAAAAGACTTAGAATTGGGCAAAAACGGGTTAGAAATGGGCCAAACCAGCTTAGAAAGAGCTAAGAAAAGCTTAAAAGCGGCTAGAAATGGCAAGGAACTGTTCAGTAATAGCCCAAAATGGCTTAAGCCTGGTAAGAAATGGGCAAAAAAAAGATAGGAATGACCAACAATTGTTTAGAAAGAGCACAAAGCAGATAAAATGGGTTAGAAATGGATAAAAATGTTTCAAAGGTAAGCAGGATAGGGCAACAAAGGATTAGAAGTGGCAAGAACTGGACGGAAATGGTTTGGGAATGGCCAAAGTGGCTTAAAAAGACTTAGAATTGGGCAAAAAAAACAGTTAGAAATAGGCTAAGGCAGTTTAGAAAGAGCTAAGCAAAGCTTAAAATAGGCTAGAAATGGCAAGGAACTGTTCAGAAATAGCCAAAAAAAAGACTTAAAAAGGGTAAGAAGCGATCAAAAGTAAGATATAAGTGGCCATCAACTGTTTAGAAATAGCAAAATAAAAAGACATAAAATGGGTTCGAAATTCCCAATTTTTATCAATAGCAAAAAGAGGCTTAAAACCGGTAAGAAAAGGTCAAATATGAAATAGAAATGTCCATGAGTTGTTTAGAAATAGCCAAAAAAAATCCTTGAAATGGGTTAGAAATGGGCAAAAAATGGGTTAAAAACAGCCAAAAGAGTCTTAAAACCGGTAAGAAATGGGAGAAAATAAGATAGGAATGACCAGCAATTGTTCAGAAATAGCCAAAAGACTTGAAATGGGTAGAAAGGGCCAAAAATGGTTTAAACCAAGTGGGGAAAGGGCAAAAAGGGGTTAGAAATGGCAAGAGATTGGTAAGAACAGGACAAAAATGGTATAAAATTGGCCATAAAGGCTGAAAAAGACTTAGAATTGAGCAAAAGGGGTTGGAAATAGGCCAAGCCAGTTTAGAAATAGGTAAGAGAAGCTGAAAACAGGCTAGAAATGGCATGGAACTGTTCAGAAATAGCCCAGAATGGCTTAAGCCTGGCAAGAAATAGGCCAAAATAAGATAGGAATGATCAGCAATTGTTTAGAAATAGCACAACCGAGATAAAATGGGTTAGAAAGGGATACATATGTTTCAAAGGTAGTCAGGAGAGGGCAAAAATGGGTTAGAAGTGGCAAGAACTGGACAGAAATGGTTTGGGAATGGCCAAAGTGGCTTAAAAAGACTTAGAACTGGGCAAAAAAAGGGTTGGAAATAGCTCAAGCCAGTTTAGAAATAGCTAAGAAAAACTTAAAATAGGCTAGAAATGGCAAGGAACTGTTCAGAAATACAGCAAAGTGGCTTACAACTAATAAGAACTGGACAAAAAGAAGATCGAACAGGCCATCAATTGTTTAGAAATAGCCAAAAAAAAGACTTAAAATGGGTTAGCAATGGGAAAAAAATGGGTTAAAAACAGCCAAAAGAGTCTTAAAACTGGTAAGAAATGGGCAAAAATAAGATAGGAATGACCAGCAATTGTTCAGAAATAGCCAAAAGACTTCAAATGGGTGAGAAAAGGACAAAAATGGTTTAAACCAAGTTGGGAAAGGGCAAAAAGGGGTTAGAAACGGAAAGAGATTGGTCAGAACAGGACAAAACCGGCTTGGAAACGGCCAAAAGGGCTTAAAAAGACTTAGAATTGGGCAAAAACGGGTTAGAAATGGGCCAAACCAGCTTAGAAAGAGCTAAGAAAAGCTTAAAAGCGGCTAGAAATGGCAAGGAACTGTTCAGTAATAGCCCAAAATGGCTTAAGCCTGGTAAGAAATGGGCAAAAAAAAGATAGGAATGACCAACAATTGTTTAGAAAGAGCACAAAGCAGATAAAATGGGTTAGAAATGGATAAAAATGTTTCAAAGGTAAGCAGGATAGGGCAACAAAGGATTAGAAGTGGCAAGAACTGGACGGAAATGGTTTGGGAATGGCCAAAGTGGCTTAAAAAGACTTAGAATTGGGCAAAAAAAACAGTTAGAAATAGGCTAAGGCAGTTTAGAAAGAGCTAAGCAAAGCTTAAAATAGGCTAGAAATGGCAAGGAACTGTTCAGAAATAGCCAAAAAAAAGACTTAAAAAGGGTAAGAAGCGATCAAAAGTAAGATATAAGTGGCCATCAACTGTTTAGAAATAGCAAAATAAAAAGACATAAAATGGGTTCGAAATTCCCAATTTTTATCAATAGCAAAAAGAGGCTTAAAACCGGTAAGAAAAGGTCAAATATGAAATAGAAATGTCCATGAGTTGTTTAGAAATAGCCAAAAAAAATCCTTGAAATGGGTTAGAAATGGGCAAAAAATGGGTTAAAAACAGCCAAAAGAGTCTTAAAACCGGTAAGAAATGGGAGAAAATAAGATAGGACTGACCAGCAATTGTTCAGACATAGCCAAAAGACTTCAAATGGGTAGAAAGGGCCAAAAATGGTTTAAACCAAGTGGGGAAAGGGCAAAAAGGGGTTAGAAATGGCAAGAGATTGGTAAGAACAGGACAAAAATGGTATAAAATTGGCCATAAAGGCTGAAAAAGACTTGGAATTGAGCAAAAGGGGTTGGAAATAGGCCAAGCCAGTTTAGAAATAGGTAAGAGAAGCTGAAAACAGGCTAGAAATGGCACGGAACTGTTCAGAAATAGCCCAGAATGGCTTAAGCCTGGCAAGAAATAGGCCAAAATAAGATAGGAATGATCAGCAATTGTTTAGAAATAGCACAACTCAGATAAAATGGGTTAGAAATGGATACAAATGTTTCAAAGGTAGTCAGGATAGGGGAAAAATGGGTTAGAAGTGGCAAGAACTGGACGGAAATGGTTTGGGAATGGCCAAAGTGGCTTAAAAAGACTTAGAACTGGGCAAAAAAAGGGTTGGAAATAGCTCAAGCCAGTTTAGAAATAGCTAAGAAAAATCTTAAAATGGGCTGGAAATGGCAAGGAACTGTTCAGAAATAGAGCAAAATGGCTTACAACTAATCAGAAACAGGCAAAAGAAGATAGAAAGGACAATTGTTTAAAAACAGCCAAAAAAAAAAGACTTAAAACGGGTTAGCAATGGGAAAAATGGGTTTGAAACAGCCAAAAGAGTCTTAAAACTGGTAAGAAATGGGCAAAAATAAGATAGGACTGACCAGCAATTGTTCAGAAATAGCCAAAAGACTTCAAATGGGTGAGAAAGGGACAAAAATGGTTTAAACCAAGTCGGGAAAGGGCAAAAAGGGGTTAGAAATGGCAAGAGATTGGTAAGAACAGGACAAAAATGGTATAAAATTGGCCATAAAGGCTGAAAAAGACTTAGAATTGAGCAAAAGGGGTTGGAAATAGGCCAAGCCAGTTTAGAAATAAGTAAGAGAAGCTGAAAACAGGCTAGAAATGGCATGGAACTGTTCAGAAATAGCCCAGAATGGCTTAAGCCTGGTAAGAAATAGGCCAAAATAAGATAGGAATGACCAACAATTGTTTAGAAAGAGCACAACCGAGATAAAATGGGTTAGAAAGGGATGAAAAAGTTTCAAAGGTAGTCAGGAGAGGGCAAAAATGGGTTAGAAGTGGCAAGAACTGGACGGAAATGGTTTGGGAATGGCCAAAGTGGCTTAAAAAGACTTAGAACTGGGCAAAAAAAAGGGTTGGAAATAGGCCAAGCCAGTTTAGAAAGAGCTAAGAAAAACTTAAAATAGGCTAGAAATGGCAAGGAACTGTTCAGAAATACAGCAAAGTGGCTTACAACTAATAAGAACTGGACAAAAAGAAGATTGAACAGGCCATCAATTGTTTAGAAATAGCAAAAAAAAAAAGACTTAAAATAGGTTAGCAATGGGGAAAAATGGGTTAAAAACAGCCAAAAGAGTCTTAAAACTGGTAAGAAATGGGCAAAAATAAGATAGGACTGACCAGCAATTGTTCAGAAATAGCCAAAAGACTTCAAATGGGTGAGAAAGGGCCAAAAATGGTTTAAACCAAGTGGGGAAAGGGCAAAAAGGGGTTAGAAACGGCAAGAGATTGTTAAGAACAGGACAAAAATGGTATAAAATTGGCCATAAAGGCTGAAAAAGACTTAGAATTGAGCAAAAGGTGTTGGAAATAGGCCAAGCCAGTTTAGAAATAGGTAAGAGTAGCTTAAAAGAGGCTAGAAATGGCATGGAACTGTTCAGAAATAGCCCAGAATGGCTTAAGCCTGGCAAGAAATAGGCCAAAATAAGATAGGAATGATCAGCAATTGTTTAGAAATAGCACAACTCAGATAAAATGGGTTAGAAAGGGATACAAATGTTTCAAAGGTAGTCAGGATAGGGCAAAAATGGGTTAGAAGTTGCAAGAACTGGACGGAAATGGTTTGAGAATGGCCAAAGTGGCTTAAAAAGACTTAGAACTGGGCAAAAAAAGGGTTGGAAATAGCTCAAGACAGTTTAGAAATAGCTAAGAAAAGCTTAAAATAGGCTAGAAATGGCAAGGAACTGTTCAGAAATGCAGCAAAGTGGCTTACAACTAATAAGAACTGGACAAAAAGAAGATCGAACAGGCCATCAACTGTTTAGAAATAGCCAAAAAAAAAAGACTTAAAATGGGTTAGCAATGGGAAAAAATGGGTTAAAAACAGCCAAAAGAGTCTTAAAACTGGTAAGAAATGGGCAAAAATAAGATAGGACTGACCAGCAATTGTTCAGAAATAGCCAAAAGACTTCAAATGGGTGAGAAAAGGACAAAAATGGTTTAAACCAAGTTGGGAAAGGGCAAAAAGGGGTTAGAAATGGAAAGAGATTGGTAAGAACAGGTCAAAACCAGCTTGAAAACGGCCAAAAGGGCTTAAAAAGACTTAGAATTGGGCAAAAAAGGGTCAGAAATGGGCCAAACCAGCTTAGAAAGAGCTAAGAAAAGCTTAAAAGAGGATAGAAATGGCAAGGAACTGTTCAGAAATAGCCCAAAATGGCTTAAGCCTGGTAAGAAATGGGCAAAAGAAAGACAGGAATGACCAACAATTGTTTAGAAAGAGCACAAAGCAGATAAAATGGGTTAGAAATGGATAAAAATGTTTCAAAGGTAAGCAGGATAGGGCAACAAAGGATTAGAAGTGGCAAGAACTGGACGGAAATGGTTTGGGAATGGCCAAAGTGGCTTAAAAAGACTTAGAATTGGGCAAAAAAACCAGTTAGAAATAGGCTTAAGGCAGTTTAGAAAGAGCTAAGCAAAGCTTAAAATAGGCTAAAAATGGCAAGGAACTGTTCAGAAATAGCCAAAAAAAGACTTAAAAAGGGTAAGAAGCGATCAAAAGTAAGATATAAGTGGCCATCAACTGTTTAGAAATAGCAAAATAAAAAGACATAAAATGGGTTCGAAATTCCCAATTTTTATCAATAGCAAAAAGAGGCTTAAAACCGGTAAGAAAAGGTCAAATATGAAATAGAAATGTTCATGAGTTGTTTAGAAATAGCCAAAAAAAAAACCTTGAAATGGGTTAGAAATGGGCAAAAAAGGGTTAGAAATGGCGAAAAATGGGTTAAACCAAGTTAGGAAAAGGCAAAAATGCGTTAGAAACTAAGCCGCTGCAAACTGCTGCTGTAGTTACACAGTAAGTCGGGGTAGCATGTACCTACCAGAGAGTTCTGAAATCGAACCCTAAAAAGACATAAGTAAAGCAAGAAGAGGAAGGGGCCTGCTGGACACCTGCACAGACAACACACGGCCAGGAGCCGGTCCACATAGGCAAGGGCAAAAACGGGTTAGAAATGGCAAGAGAGTGGTAAGAACAGGACAAAAAAGGTTTGGAAAAGGCCAAAACGGCTTAAAAAAAGTTAGAATTGGGCAAAAAAGAGTTAGAAATAGGCCAAGCCAGTTTAGAAAGAGCTAAGAAAAGCTTAAAACAGGCTAGAAATGGCAAGGAACTGTTCAGAAATACAGCAAAGTGGCTTAACACTAATAAGAACTGGACAAAAATAAGATCGAACAGGCCATCAATTGTTTAGAAATAGCCAAAAGAAAAAAACTTAAAATGGGTTGGCAATGGGAAAAAATGGGTTAAAAACAGCCAAAAGAGTCTTAAAACCGGTAAGAAATGGGCAAAAGTAAGATAGGACTGACCAGCAATTGTTCAGAAATAACCAAAAGACTTCAAATGGGTAGAAAGGGCCAAAAATGGTTTAAACCAAGTGGGGAAAGGGCAAAAAGGGGTTAGAAATGGCAAGAGATTGGTAAGAACAGGACAAAAATGGTATAAAATTGGCCATAAAGGCTGAAAAAGACTTAGAATTGAGAAAAAGGGGTTGGAAATAGGCCAAGCCAGTTTAGAAATAGGTAAGAGAAGCTGAAAACAGGCTAGAAATGGCTTGGAACTGTTCAGAAATAGCCCAGAATGGCTTAAGCCTGGCAAGAAATAGGCCAAAATAAGATAGGAATGATCAGCAATTGTTTAGAAATAGCACAACCGAGATAAAATGGGTTAGAAAGGGATACATATGTTTCAAAGGTAGTCAGGAGAGGGCAAAAATGGGTTAGAAGTGGCAAGAACTGGACGGAAATGGTTTGGGAATGGCCAAAGTGGCTTAAAAAGACTTAGAACTGGGCAAAAAAAGGGTTGGAAATAGCTCAAGACAGTTTAGAAATAGCTAAGAAAAGCTTAAAATAGGCTAGAAATGGCAAGGAACTGTGCAGAAATACAGCAAAATGCCTTACAACTAATCAGAAACAGGCAAAAGAAGATAGAAAGGACAATCAATTGTTTAAAAACAGCCAAAAAAAAAGAATTAAAACGGGTTAGCAATGGGAAAAATGGGTTCGAAACAGCCAAGAGTCTTAAAACTGGTAAGAAATGGGCAAAAATAAGATAGGACAGACCAGCAATTGTTCAGAAATAGCCAAAAGACTTCAAATGGGTGAGAAAGGGCCAAAAATGGTTTAAACCAAGTAGGGAAAGGGCAAAAAGCGGTTAGAAACGGCAAGAGATTGGTAAGAACAGGACAAAACCGGTTTGGAAACGGCCAAAAGGGCTTAAAAAGACTTCGAATTGGGCAAAAAAGGGTTAGAAGCAGGCCACGCCAGTTTAGAAAGAGCTAAGAAAAGCTTAAAACAGGCTGGAAATGGCAAGGAACTGTTCAGAAATACAGCAAAGTGGCTTACAACTAATAAGAACTGGACAAAAAGAAGATCGAACAGGCCATCAATTGTTTAGAAATAGCCAAAAAAAAAAAAGACTTAAAATGGGTTAGCAATGGGAAAAAATGGGTTAAAAACAGCCAAAAGAGTCTTAAAACCGGTAAGAAATGGGAGAAAATAAGATAGGAATGACCAGCAATTGTTCAGAAATAGCCAAAAGACTTCAAATGGGTAGAAAGGGCCAAAAATGGTTTAAACCAAGTCGGGAAAGGGCAAAAAGGGGTTAGAAATGGCAAGAGATTGGTAAGAACAGGACAAAAATGGTATAAAATTGGCCATAAAGGCTGAAAAAGACTTAGAATTGAGCAAAAGGGGTTGGAAATAGGCCAAGCCAGTTTAGAAATAGGTAAGAGAAGCTGAAAACAGGCTAGAAATGGCATGGAACTGTTCAGAAATAGCCCAGAATGGCTTAAGCCTGGCAAGAAATAGGCCAAAATAAGATAGGAATGATCAGCAATTGTTTAGAAATAGCACAACTCAGATAAAATGGGTTAGAAATGGATACAAATGTTTCAAAGGTAGTCAGGATAGGGGAAAAATGGGTTAGAAGTGGCAAGAACTGGACGGAAATGGTTTGGGAATGGCCAAAGTGGCTTAAAAAGACTTAGAACTGGGCAAAAAAAGGGTTGGAAATAGCTCAAGACAGTTTAGAAATAGCTAAGAAAAACTTAAAAGAGGCTAGAAATGGCAAGGAACTGTTCAGAAATGCAGCAAAGTGGCTTACAACTAATAAGAACTGGACAAAAATAAGATTGAACTGGCCATCAACTGTTTAGAAATAGCCAAAAAAAAAAGACTTAAAATGGGTTAGCAATGGGAAAAAATGGGTTAAAAACAGCCAAAACAGTCTTAAAACTGGTAAGAAATGGGCAAAAATAAGATAGGACTGACCAGCAATTGTTCAGAAATAGCCAAAAGACTTCAAATGGGTGAGAAAAGGACAAAAATGGTTTAAACCAAGTTGGGAAAGGGCAAAAAGGGGTTAGAAACGGAAAGAGATTGGTAAGAACAGGACAAAACCGGCTTGGAAACGGCCAAAAGGGCTTAAAAAGACTTAGAATTGGGCAAAAAAGGGTCAGAAATAGGCCAAACCAGCTTAGAAAGAGCTAAGAAAAGCTTAAAAGAGGCTAGAAATGGCAAGGAACTGTTCAGTAATAGCCCAAAATGGCTTAAGCCTGGCAAGAAATGGGCAAAAGAAAGACAGGAATGACCAACAATTGTTTAGAAAGAGCACAAAGCAGATAAAATGGGTTAGAAATGGATAAAAATGTTTCAAAGGTAAGCAGGATAGGGCAACAAAGGATTAGAAGTGGCAAGAACTGGACGGAAATGGTTTGGGAATGGCCAAAGTGGCTTAAAAAGACTTAGAATTGGGCAAAAAAACAGTTAGAAATTGGCTAAGGCAGTTTAGAAAGAGCTAAGCAAAGCTTAAAATAGGCTAGAAATGGCAAGGAACTGTTCAGAAATAGCCAAAAAAAGACTTAAAAAGGGTAAGAAGCGATCAAAAGTAAGATATAAGTGGCCATCAACTGTTTAGAAATAGCAAAATAAAAAGACATAAAATGGGTTTGAAATTCCCAATTTTTATCAATAGCAAAAAGAGGCTTAAAACTGGTAAGAAAAGGTCAAATATGAAATAGAAATGTCCATGAGTTGTTTAGAAATAGCCAAAAAAACCCCTTGAAATGGGTTAGAAATGGGCAAAAAAGGGTTAGAAATGGCCAAAAATGGGTTAAACCAAGTTAGGAAAAGGCAAAAATTCGTTAGAAACTAAGCTGTTGCAAACTGCTGCTGTAGTTACACAGTAAGTCGGGGTAGCATGTACCTACCAGAGAGTTCTGAAATCGAACCCTAAAAAGCCATAAGTAAAGCAAGAAGAGGAAGGGGCCTGCTGGACACCTGCACAGACAGCACACGGCCAGGAGTCGGTCCACATAGGCAAGGGCAAAAACGGGTTAGAAATGGCAAAAGATTGGTAAGAACAGGACAAAAAAGGTTTGGAAATGGCCAAAACGGCTTAAAAAAAGTTAGAATTGGGCAGAAAAGGGTTAAAAATAGCTCAAGCCAGTTTTGAAAGAGTTAAGAAAAGCTTAAAACAGCCTAGAAATGGCCAGGAAGTGCTCAGAAATAAGGCAAAATGGCTTAAAGCTAGTGAGAAACGGGGAAAAATAAGATGGAGGTGGCCATCAATTTTTTAGAAATAGACAAAAAAAGACTTAAAATGGGTTAGCAATAGGAAAAATGGGTTAGAAACAGCCAAAACAGTCTTAAAACTGGTAAGAAATGGGCAAAAATAAGACTGACCAGCAATTGTTCAGAAATAGCAGCAGAGCACATAAGGATTCTGCCTGTTCTCAACAGGTTGAGACTTGAAATCATTTAGCATAAACAGAGAAGCCCTTAAGATACCCACTCTGGTAACTCGATGCACCTCCTGTTACAAGCACCCTGCAACACAGATCGGGATCAGGATCAGCTCCCTCACAATGCTGTCTCTGCGTCTAGAACACCAAGCAGTTATGAAGAAACCTGATGCATTTACTGGAGCAAGGCCGGTATCCAAACAGGAGGAAACCAGGGGAGCAGCAGCAACCGATGTCCTCGCTGACCGACTCAACAGGAAGGCTGTGATGAGCTGGGTGGGCTCCCCTAGAGCACAACGCGGCAAGGTCTATTAGCAGAACAAAAGGAGAGCAATGAGCCTTGCCCTGCTGCACACCTCACTCATTTCGTGGAGAGAGGACCGCAGGCTCCAGGTGTTTCAGCACCTTAAAACTACGTTGAACAGCCTCATTTCCAAAACAACGGCAACTTTAGATCAGAGGAAATAAACAGGGAATTCCTTGGCTACTTTCTAAACGGGTATTTCTCTCTTCGCCCCTTTCCCCACTCATGAAGGCACAGTGTGAATCACGCCCCCCACCCCATGTCTTTACTCCCCCCGGCACCGAGCACCGGGCGCTGTGAGGCTTCCCGCGCCGGGCTCCCAGCGGGCAGGAGACGTCCCTCTGCGCCCGCCCAAGGCCTCCCCGCTCGCCCCGGACCCCCGGTGGGCTCGGATCTCACCCGCTGCCGCCGCTGCCGGGACCGGACCCTGCCCGCCGCCATGCTGCTCCCGGGCGCTGCGCATGCGGCACCGACACGGCGCCGGGGGGACCGGAGCCGGCGCGGGAACACCGGGCTGCGGCCACGAGCACCCCAACCTGCGGCCCTGCCGGCCATTGCTCACCGGAAACCAGCAGCCACCACGTGACACAGCCCACTTCCGGGGACAGCTGCGGGGACAAAGGGAGCAGCACGGCTCATGCGCGGAGCCCGGGCTGCAGTACCCAGCTCTGGACACAGGATGGCAGCAGCGAGAGCGCCGGCGCCACACCGCCCCCCCCAGCCCATCATAGTGTGATCGTTACGGGATCACTGGGGGGTCTCTATGAGCGTCTGCCGACTGCTGCCCATCTCTGCCACGGCTCCTTGATGCAAGGCTACTTCCATCACGTTGACAACTGCTTCATAAGGGATATCTGAAAAAACAACTGCAAAATTGTCACTGAATTGCTAAAAACCAACTCAGTTAATACCCACGCAACTTTATATCTCTAAAGACAATTGATGAGCGCAGAACTTGTAACCTCCATCCCAAGAAAACGCACAAGCTGTACCTCTAATCATAGTACACATAGACTTGCATTATAGATACTCCAGCTGGCCCAGCTACAGGGCATGAGCAGAGCAACCCCAAGGCAAACACACACACACCCCCGCACACACACAAAGAACACTACAGAATCCGTGACACGGAAAATAGAGAAAAAACTAGAGAGGCAGACTGCCTCCCAGAAGGAACACAGCATATGCCCAGATCACCAGCACAGCCCCACGAGCAACTCAACGGGGATCCTCAGGAGCCCGAGAACAGGGCCCGAAATGTCCACGTAATTCCAAAATCAACCACAAAACCTGACAGGATGGACATGCAAAAAGCCCAGCTTCAAGACCTACAAACATGAAAATACACACACAATGTCCTAACCAGGGAAATGGGATGCCAAGAGAACAGAGACACAAAAGCAGTCTGGAGACACTCAGACACTCTGACTCAGACACTAACTCTACATATACTATCACACCCACTCCCAAGCAGACTCTCTGGGCCTGTCTCATTAATTACAAGCTTATTCCCAGAGCTCTTCTGTCCATTCACACAGATCATCAAGAGGAGAGAACTACACTGTCAGGAGGAAAACCCATTACATATGTTACAGAGTTCAAGAACTCCAGGTAAGAGAAAACCACAGACCAACAGAGAACTCTTAACTAGTCCATTAACATAGGAAGCTACAGAGATAGTGAAGCATACACTAAAGGATACTTCTCATGGTTGCTTATCTTACCAACCCCAAGGACCCTGGGAAGACCATCAGCAAACCAGCTCCGACAATCATCATGGCAGTGCGAGGTGGCAGGCCCAACCTCAGCGGGCGTCCCCGCGCAGGCAACGTTCACCTGGTTGGGATGAGCTTCTGCCTCCCTCACATAGCATGAGACTCGGGCTTTCATACTCACAAAAATGCACGCTCATTCTGACACAGGGGGCCAGCCTATGTCAGAAGAAGTAGTGAGCACTATTTAGAAAGGTCTTGAAGGGTCTGAACTTTTCCAGGCAGTTCTAAAGCAGAAATTTCTGGGTAGGAACCAAAGCTAGACTTTTCTGGAAAATCTGAAGCAGAGCACTCCAGGAAGGAGCCAAAGACAAAAAACAGTGCTTGCCTGTCTTTCTGTGTTTCACCACGGACCATTACCTATTGTTCCTGACATGAAACCCCACACTTGAGCCCCACAAATGGCACCTTTTCATCCTGGCATTTAACTCTCAGGCACTACCTTCACTACTGTTAACCAATTGATGATACCAGGTACAAGCCCTACTGTGCTTTATGCTTGTAAAACTGGAAAGGAATTTTCTAGCCGTCACTTAGTTGACTGATGCAAGGGGTCAGGATCCAAACAACAGTGCCAGAGGAATGCCCTGAGCACCTTGTGCTCAATGAGCAATGAGTATATCAAGACCTGAAGAGGTGCTGATACAGAACACAGACCTCTTGTACTATTTAACAGTCAAGCTGGAGCTGCCCTGCCCACAGTTATACTGCTGAGTAGCGCACTGCCTTTCCCTCGGGCCCATGCCACATTTCAAACCCCTTCCTACTATCTTGACAGTGTACCTCAATCTTCTTATCCCAAACAAGAGTTCCTCTACTTAGTTTCCATAGTGCCGTGGTCTCCAGACAGGCCCAATGTTGCAAACTCCCACATCGAAGTCCTGAGATCTTGCCAGAGTTGCCGAGTTTCTCTTCAACATCTGCAACAACAAACAAATGGGAACACACCACGCTGGCTGTCAGTAGCCCCATCCCAGCCAACACCACCAGCCTGTTCCATAACAACCCTCTTCCTCCTCCTATGCTCCTCAACATTGTGCTCTCATGCTCCAAATTGATTGCAGAGTCTGATGCCGGGCTTTCTCTTGCCTTCCACAACCTAGGAGTACGAGAGAGACAAATTACCATGGTGCTTGCATGCTAACCCACAACCCCTATTGTTACCACCATGCCTCACCTCACACACTCACGTGACTCCAGATTTAGAAGGCAGAACCTGCAATACCAAACACAAATACTAAACCCCTCTGCCATGATATTCTCAACTTTGAGCAGCCACCCCCACACACAACCCTTTTATCTTCTCACAGCCCTCCTTGGTTTAGGTCTTCACCTCTCCCGAGTTGGCTGCAGCACCTGAAAAACATGTAGAAGCACACAGATAAGGTTCCAAACTGCAGCCATGCCTCCCCAAGTCCCATCTCCCTCTCCGGTCACTTTACTGCTCATGCACTGACATTCGCAGGTCTGCAGGTCTTCTTCAAGCCTGAGCACTGCCTACAGAAAACAACAGCAAGGGATGTTTTAATTTCATAAAAATTATAAGACACTCAGTTGCTGATTCAGTCTGCAAAATATAGCTCACCTTGCTCAAGTCAGCTCTAGTTCACAGGTCTCACTTAGGTCCTTGTTCTGCACCTCCAAATTAAAAATACACAGCAAGTCAATAGCCCCCCAGGAGAATAAGGCATAACTTCCTTCTGACACAACAAGTTTACCCACCTGGTACCTTCAACTCTGCACAACCCTCCTCCATCAGCCTCTCACACGTGGCTAACCATCTCGCCATTTCCAAGAACAACCTGGCATTAGTCACCACAATGCCAAGCAAAAGATAATTCTGCCTCTATGTCTCAGGCCAGATTCACACCGACACTTAGGTTAATATGCATACACAGACTGACATTCAGACAATCTCAACACAGACCCTCACACCCTCTGGCTCAGACATTAAAACTCCAGATATACTATCATACCCACTCCCAAGTAGACTCTCTGGCCCTGACACATTAATTACAAGCTCATTCCCAGAGCTCTTCTGCCCACTGACAGGAATTATCAAGATAGAGAGCTACACTGTGATTATAAAAACTCACTACACATGTTCCAGAGTTCAAGAATTCCAGGTGAGGGATAACTAGAGACAAATGGAGAACACTTAACTAGTTCATTATTGCAGAAAACTGTACAGATAGCAAAGCATGCTTCTCATGGTTCCTTATCTTACCAACCCCAAGGACCCTAGGAAGACCATCAGCAAACCAGCTCCGACAATCGTCATGGCAATGCCAGGTGGCAGGCCCAACCTTAGCGGGCGTCCCCGCGCAGGCAACCTTCACCTGGCTGGCATGAGCTTCTGCCTCCCTCACACAGCATGAGGCTCGGGCTTTCATACTCACAAAAACGCACGCTCGTTGCTACGCAGGGGGCCAGCCCACGGCGCAAGAAGCGGCCAACCGTATCTAGGAAGGTCTCCCAGGGTCAGGACTTCTCCAGGCACTTCTAAAGCACAACTCTCGGGCTAGGAACCAAAGCTGGAATTTTTGGGGAGCAGCCAAAGCAGAACACTGCAAGAAGGAGCCAAAGAGGACAAACAGTACTTTCTATCTTTGAGTGTTTCATCAAGGACCATTACCTATAGTCCCTGACACGACACCCCAGACTTGAGCCCCACAAATGGCACCTTTTCATCGTGGCATGTAACTCTCAGGCACTACCTATGCTAAAACTGACCATTCTCCTCCCAGGCACCTCCAAGCGTCTTCTCAGACATTCTGGCTCAAATACTACATTGGAATGATACATCTCAAACCCTTCCTGCCATTCTGACATTGTCCCCCACCCCTTCGCCTCTTAAAGGAGTCCCTCTACTAAGCGTCCATAGTGCCATGGGTCTCGAGGCAGCCTCCCTGCTCAGAAGTCCCATGGCAGACACCAGCCATGTTTCAGCCACTGCCAAGTTCCTCTTCATCATCTGCCAGAAACAAAGAAATAAAGGGTAACATGCTGCGCAGGCCGTCATCTCCACCACTCCAGCCATCGATGCCAGCCTCTTCTGTAACTCTGCCTTCTTAGTATTACGTTCACCTTGTACTAATCTATTGCAAAATACGATGCTGGGCTTCTCCTCTCCTCCAGGACCTAGAAGTACAATAGAGAGAATCGACCATGGTGCCTGCAAAAAGTGACGGACCCCCAAAACCACTATTGTTACCTCTCTGCCTCACCTCAAACAGTCATCTGACTTCAGAGATAGAAGGGAGGACCTGCAATAACAAACATAAGTACTGAACCCTGTGCCATGTTATTCTCAGCTCTGAGGCACCACTCACGCAGACAAGCCTTCTACCTTCTCCCAGCCCTCCGCAGTTGGCAGCTTGACCTCTCTCGAGTTACTTGTGGCACCTAAAAACAAAATTGAAACAGGCACACACAGATAGAAAAATAGAAGCTGCAGCCGACCCTGAAATAAGTTACTACTTGGGTGTTTCAAGCATAGTTCACCTTGACTGAGTCCTCTGAATGGTAGTTTTCAGCTAGACAGCGAGAGTGAGTTTGAGCCAGGGAGCCTTATCCAAGTAGTTTGAACCAGAACTTCTGTGATACACTCAGTAAGAGATTTATGTGGATGTATGAGCCAGTCAGTGTCAGACTAAGCCTAAGTGAGTGTGAGGCAAAATCTGAGCCAGAGAGTGTCTGTGCAATTTAAACGCGAGAATGAGCGTGAACCAGTCTGTGTGAGAAGGAACCTGCATGGTCTAGGGAGTCTTGAATGTGAATTAAACCACAGAAAGAAAGCCAGAAAATGAAAGCTGGGGAGCAGCCAATGAACCAGAGGCAGGTAAAATAAGACCCAGCTGTGGATTGTTAGGGTGTTTTTATCCCAGCTGGGGGCTTGCCCCACCCCTAACCCAGGGCACTGAGGGAAGGGTTGTGGGGGACACCCTCACTCTATAACACAGTCAAGCTGTAGCTGCCCTACCCACATAAGCTCATGCTGCAAAGTAACCCCCTGTCTTCCCCTCAGCCCCATGCTACACTTCAAACCCCTTCCTGCCCTCCTGGCCTTGTCTCTCACCCTCCAGTCCCAACCAGCAATCCTTCTACTTAACTTCCATAGTGCCATGGGTCTCATGGATGTTCAGGACACCCACATCAAAGTCTTGGGATCTTGCCACAGCTACCAAGTTACTCTGTCTAACCTGCAACAAAGGAACCAAGAGGAACACCATGTGCTGGCCATCATCATCACCACCACCCCACCCACCAATACTGACCTAGTCTGTAACAGCCCTCTTCCTCCTTCAAAGCTCCTCAACATTATGTTTTCCTGTTCCAATCCCATAGTAGAGTCCAACACTGAACCTCTCCTTCTCTCCAGGTCCTAGGAGTGCAATAGAGACAAATGACCACAGTGCTTAGAAAAAGTGCCCAACCTCACAACCCTTCTCCTTGCCTCCCCGACTCACCTCAAGCACTCATCTGACTCCAATGGAAGAAGGCAGCCCCTGCAACACCAAATACAAATATTGAACCCCTTTGCCATGCTTTTCTCAAATCTAAACCACCAAACACACCCAGACAACCCCCTTACCTTCTCACGGCCCTCCTCAATTTGCAGCTTCACCTCTCTGGAGTTACCTGCAACACCTACAAAAGAAATGGAAACAAAGAAATGGAAACAAGGACACACAAAGAGATATAGAAGCTGCACCCTTGCCTCAGCAACTACCATTTCTCTCTCCTGTTATTTCACTACTCATCCACTAAACTTCAAAGGTTTTCCATCCCTTTATTCTAACATGTACACCCCTTGGAAAACACTAACAAGAAAGAAAAAATACAGTTTTATGAAAATGACAAGGCCATGAAATAAGTTGTTACTTGGGTGTTCTAAGCATGGCTCACCTTGGCTAAATAACCTGAATGTCTTTTTTCACTTAAAATGGGAAAGCAAGTCTGAGCCAGGAAGTCTGTGTTAGCCTCAATGTATGATTTGTGTGGATGTGTGAGTCAGTGAATGCCAGGTTGAGCCTAAGTCTGAGCTGGAGTGTCTGTGCAGTTTAAATACATGAGACTGAACCAGCCTGTGTGGAAAAAAACCCATGTGAGTCTGAGCCCCAGAATCTGAGACACAAAAACTCTATGTGCTCTGAAACCAAATATAGTTCAAAATCTAACTGAATAAAAGCGAAGCTGTGTAGTCTGTGAATTTTGAATGCAAATCTAAAGCAAAAAAAGAAAGCAAAAAAGTTCAAGCCAGAAAGCAACCAAGAAACCAAACCCAGATAAAAAAGACCCAGCTGTACCTTGTCAGGCTGTTTTTATCCTAGCTGGTGATTTGCCCCACCCCTGAGCCAGGGAATTGAGGGAGGGGTTGTGGGTAGGGCCTGGGGTATATAAGGCAGAGCTTCAAAACAAAGGAGCTTTTTTAAACTTTGGCTCTTTCCAAGGTAAGGTCTCTGGGGTGTTTTGTGTTTTTAATGTTTTGTTTTGTTTTTGTAATGTTTAAAAATTTTTTTTCTTTAGGTCTAAGTTTTAAGTTGCTAGAATGTTTATGTGTCCATGTGCCACTGAAGTCTTTTGTGCTGTGATTTTCTTTGAGGTGTTATTGTTATTGCTGGTACTAAGCTAAGTGTTTTTCTTTTGTTGCTTTCGGCCACAGAAGTAATGGCAGAAGTTGTTTTTGGTTTATGTTCTTGTTAATGGGATTTTGTTTCTGTTCTTTTTTGTGTATAGTGGTCATGGCTGTGGTTACTGAACAACCATACAGGTTATGTGGCTAAGAGCTTTTGTAAGAGTGCTTTTGGGTCTGTGGTATTACAAAATCTAAGTTGGATGCTTAGGTTTACAGAAGACCAAAAGGGAATATTATTATTGTTTTGGGATGAGGCTGTTAAAGCAATGGTGGTATTTGGCAGAGAAAGGTCTAAGAATGTTTTTTAGTTAGCTCATTTATTATGTTAAAAGTCTAAAGTATAGGAGACGCTGGTTCTTTACACTCTGCATGTACTTAAGATTTCAGAGTATTTCTTTTTAATTGTTTGCCTTTAAAATGTTATATGCCTACTTTTTTGTTTGGGTTTTTTTCCTATTGTTATTGCAGATGAGAGAAATGAATTGGGTGGATGCTGTGAACACCCAGGTGTCTAGTATGAGACACCTGAGCAATAAGTATTATTTGAGACTTAAGTCACTATAAAAACAAAGCAGGAAGACTACTTTTTGGCAGAAGAGGGGTGGGGAACAGCATCAGAAGAGCAGGAATAGGTCTGAAATGTGCCATAAAGATGACAAAACCGAAATAGGCTGTTTTATAGCACCATCTCACAGTGGGCAAAGTAATACAGCTTGACTGTTTCAATGAGTGCATTTGATTGTGATCTGTGTTGGCGCTTCCACATCACTGCTAAAACTAAAGGTGGTAAGCCTGTTGTTTGGACGCGTTCTTTCTATTCTGACTGATTACATTGGTTATTTAAAAGTGGGCTAAGTATTTGTTTTCAGTACTTGTAATAGTTCAGGAAAGAACATACTTTGTTTCAGACACCTCAGCAATAGTCTTCTGGGGCACTGCTCCAGTTTCCTTTTCCAGTTGTGAAAAGGTGAGGGTTTATTTTGGAGCGTGTTGTCTCAGTGTTTAGAAGAACACAGCAAAGGGGTTCAGTTTTGGGTTTGGTATTGCAGGTCTGGCCCTGGACCTTTGGAGTCAGATGAGAGCTTGTGGTGAGTCACGGAAGTAAGGAGAAGGATTGTAGGCTGGGTCAGTTTTGCAAGAACCATGGTCATTGGATTTTTTTGCTCTTCTAGGGCATAGAGAGCAGGAGACGCTTGGATTCAGACTGTGGAATGGCTTTGGGACAGGCAAGCGCAGCGTTGAGGAGCTTTGGAGGAGGCCGAGGTTTGGTAAGGAACAGGCCGGGCGGGATGGCTGGGGTGGTGGAGATGAGGGCCACCACAGGCTGTTCCCTGTTTTTGGTTTGTTTCTGCAGATGATGAAGAGGAACTTGTCAGCGTCCGCAGCATGGCTGGCGTCTGCCGTGGGAGTTCTGAGCAGTGAGGTTGCTTCGAGACGCATGGAACTATGCAAGCTAAGTAGAGGGATCGCTTTAGGAGGCAAGGGGGTGGGAGACAGCGTCAGAATGGCAGGAAGGCGTTTGAGATGTATCATTCCAATGTAGTGTTTGATCCAGAATGTCTGAGAAGACGCTTGGAGGTGGCTGGGAGGGGAATGGTCAGTTTTAGTGAAGGTAGTGCCTGGGAGTTAAATACCAGGATGAAAAGGTGCCATTTGTGGGGCTTAAGTCTGGGGTGTCGTGTCTGGGACAGTAGGTAAGGGTCCTTGGTGAAGCAGGCAAGGGTGGGAAAGTAGTGTTTGTTGCCTTTGGCTCCTCGCCGAGAGTTGTGCTGTGGCTGCTTCAGGCGAGGTCCAGCTTTGGTTCCTAGCCCGAGAGTTGTGCTTTAGAAGTGCCTGGAGAAGTCCTGACCCTGGGAGACCTTCCTAGATACGGTTGGCCGCTTCTTGCGCCGTGGGCTGGCCCCCTGCGTAGCAACGAGCGTGCGTTTTTGTGAGTATGAAAGCCCGAGCCTCATGCTGTGTGAGGGAGGCAGAAGCTCATGCCAGCCAGGTGAAGGTTGCCTGCGCGGGGACGCCCGCTAAGGTTGGGCCTGCCACCTCGCACTGCCATGACGATTGTCGGAGCTGGTTTGCTGATGGTCTTCCCAGGGTCCTTGGGGTTGGTAAGATAAGGAACCATGAGAAGCATGCTTTGCTATCTCTATAGTTTTTTTTTTGTCTTAATAAGCTAGCTGTGAGTTTTCTGCTTGTCTCTGGTTTTCTGTCACGTAGATTTCTTGAACTGTGGAACGTATGTGGTGGGGTTTTATAATCACAGTGCAGCTCTCTCCTCTTGATGAGCTGTGTGAATGGAGAGGAGAGGTCTGAGAATAAGCTTGTAATTAATGACGCAGGCCCAGAGAGCCTGCTTGGGAGTGGGTGGGATAGTCTCCGTAGAGTTAGTGTCTGAGCCAGAGGGTGTGAGGGTCTGGGTTGAGACTGTCTGAATCAGAGCCTGTGTATGCCTGTCAACCTAAGGGTCAGTGTGAGCTTGGGCTGAGACTTAGAGGCAGAATAAGCTTTTGCTTGGCATTGCTGTGAATAAGGCCTGGTTGCTCTTGCAGATGGTGAGCTGGTTAGCCACGTGTGAGAGGCTGATGGAGGAGGGTTGAGCCGAGTGATGGAACCAGGTGAGTCAATCTGTGGTGTCAGAAGCAAATTCCAGTTTATTCTCCTGGTGGGATTATGACTTGCTGTGTGTTTTGAATTTGGAGGTGCGAAGCGAGCTGGGTGCCCCAGAGCTGTCCTGGACTCGGTGAGTTCCGCTTGGCAGAGTGAAGCAGCAATTGGTGGAGCGTCTTATGGTTTTTGTGAAATGAAAACCAGCTCTTCCTGTTGTGTTCTGCAGGCGGTGCCCGGGCTCAAAGAAGAGAAGGGAAGGCGTGCAAAGTCCAGCGGAGGAGTAGCAGAGTGATGGGAGAGGCAGTGGGGACTTGGTGAGGGGAGGGTGTTACTTTGAACCTTCTCTCAGGGTTTATCTGTTTGCCTTGGTGTTTCAGGTGCTGCAGACAACTCAGGCGAGGTAAAGGTGCCAATGTTGGAGGGCTGTGAGGAGGTAAGGGGTTTGCGTGTGTGTGCGGTAGCTTAGAATCGAGAAGAACATGTTCAGTGCTTTTAGTATTTGTGTTTGGTATTGCAGGTCTTGCCCTGGATCTTTGGAGTAGGATGAGTGCTCGAGTTGAGTGAGGGAGGTAAGAAGGAGGATTGTGGGGTCGGTCACTTTTGCAAGAACCGTGGTCATTGTCTTCTGTTGCACTCCTAGAGCACGGAGGGCAGGAGAGACCCCAGGTCACTCTGTGGAACGGCTTTGGGACAGGCAAGCGCAGCGTTGAGGAGCTTTGGAGGAGGCCGAGGTTTGGTAAGGAACAGGCCGGGCGGGATGGCTGGGGTGGTGGAGATGAGGGCCACCACAGGCTGTTCCCTGTTTTTGGTTTGTTTCTGCAGATGATGAAGAGGAACTTGTCAGCGTCTGCAGCATGGCTGGCGTCTGCCGTGGGAGTTCTGAGCAGTGAGGTTGCTTCGAGACGCATGGAACTATGCAAGCTAAGTAGAGGGATCGCTTTAGGAGGCAAGGGGGTGGGAGACAGCGTCAGAATGGCAGGAAGGCGTTTGAGATGTATCATTCCAATGTAGTGTTTGATCCAGAATGTCTGAGAAGACGCTTGGAGGTGGCTGGGAGGGGAATGGTCAGTTTTAGTGAAGGTAGTGCCTGGGAGTTAAATACCAGGATGAAAAGGTGCCATTTGTGGGGCTTAAGTCTGGGGTGTCGTGTCTGGGACAGTAGGTAAGGGTCCTTGGTGAAGCAGGCAAGGGTGGGAAAGTAGTGTTTGTTGCCTTTGGCTCCTCGCCGAGAGTTGTGCTGTGGCTGCTTCAGGCGAGGTCCAGCTTTGGTTCCTAGCCCGAGAGTTGTGCTTTAGAAGTGCCTGGAGAAGTCCTGACCCTGGGAGACCTTCCTAGATACGGTTGGCCGCTTCTTGCGCCGTGGGCTGGCCCCCTGCGTAGCAACGAGCGTGCGTTTTTGTGAGTATGAAAGCCCGAGCCTCATGCTGTGTGAGGGAGGCAGAAGCTCATGCCAGCCAGGTGAAGGTTGCCTGCGCGGGGACGCCCGCTAAGGTTGGGCCTGCCACCTCGCACTGCCATGACGATTGTCGGAGCTGGTTTGCTGATGGTCTTCCCAGGGTCCTTGGGGTTGGTAAGATAAGGAACCATGAGAAGCATGCTTTGCTATCTCTATAGTTTTTTTTTTGTCTTAATAAGCTAGCTGTGAGTTTTCTGCTTGTCTCTGGTTTTCTGTCACGTAGATTTCTTGAACTGTGGAACGTATGTGGTGGGGTTTTATAATCACAGTGCAGCTCTCTCCTCTTGATGAGCTGTGTGAATGGAGAGGAGAGGTCTGAGAATAAGCTTGTAATTAATGACGCAGGCCCAGAGAGCCTGCTTGGGAGTGGGTGGGATAGTCTACGTAGAGTTAGTGTCTGAGCCAGAGGGTGTGAGGGTCTGGGTTGAGACTGTCTGAATCAGAGCCTGTGTATGCCTGTCAACCTAAGGGTCAGTGTGAGCTTGGGCTGAGACTTAGAGGCAGAATAAGCTTTTGCTTGGCATTGCTGTGAATAAGGCCTGGTTGCTCTTGCAGATGGTGAGCTGGTTAGCCACGTGTGAGAGGCTGATGGAGGAGGGTTGAGCCGAGTGATGGAACCAGGTGAGTCAATCTGTGGTGTCAGAAGCAAATTCCAGTTTATTCTCCTGGTGGGATTATGACTTGCTGTGTGTTTTGAATTTGGAGGTGCGAAGCGAGCTGGGTGCCCCAGAGCTGTCCTGGACTCGGTGAGTTCCGCTTGGCAGAGTGAAGCAGCAATTGGTGGAGCGTCTTATGGTTTTTGTGAAATGAAAACCAGCTCTTCCTGTTGTGTTCTGCAGGCGGTGCCCGGGCTCAAAGAAGAGAAGGGAAGGCGTGCAAAGTCCAGCGGAGGAGTAGCAGAGTGATGGGAGAGGCAGTGGGGACTTGGTGAGGGGAGGGTGTTACTTTGAACCTTCTCTCAGGGTTTATCTGTTTGCCTTGGTGTTTCAGGTGCTGCAGACAACTCAGGCGAGGTAAAGGTGCCAATGTTGGAGGGCTGTGAGGAGGTAAGGGGTTTGCGTGTGTGTGCGGTAGCTTAGAATCGAGAAGAACATGTTCAGTGCTTTTAGTATTTGTGTTTGGTATTGCAGGTCTTGCCCTGGATCTTTGGAGTAGGATGAGTGCTCGAGTTGAGTGAGGGAGGTAAGAAGGAGGATTGTGGGGTCGGTCACTTTTGCAAGAACCGTGGTCATTGTCTTCTGTTGCACTCCTAGAGCACGGAGGGCAGGAGAGACCCCAGGTCACTCTGTGGAACGGCTTTGGGACAGGCAAGCGCAGCGTTGAGGAGCTTTGGAGGAGGCCGAGGTTTGGTAAGGAACAGGCCGGGCGGGATGGCTGGGGTGGTGGAGATGAGGGCCACCACAGGCTGTTCCCTGTTTTTGGTTTGTTTCTGCAGATGATGAAGAGGAACTTGTCAGCGTCTGCAGCATGGCTGGCGTCTGCCGTGGGAGTTCTGAGCAGTGAGGTTGCTTCGAGACGCATGGAACTATGCAAGCTAAGTAGAGGGATCGCTTTAGGAGGCAAGGGGGTGGGAGACAGCGTCAGAATGGCAGGAAGGCGTTTGAGATGTATCATTCCAATGTAGTGTTTGATCCAGAATGTCTGAGAAGACGCTTGGAGGTGGCTGGGAGGGGAATGGTCAGTTTTAGTGAAGGTAGTGCCTGGGAGTTAAATACCAGGATGAAAAGGTGCCATTTGTGGGGCTTAAGTCTGGGGTGTCGTGTCTGGGACAGTAGGTAAGGGTCCTTGGTGAAGCAGGCAAGGGTGGGAAAGTAGTGTTTGTTGCCTTTGGCTCCTCGCCGAGAGTTGTGCTGTGGCTGCTTCAGGCGAGGTCCAGCTTTGGTTCCTAGCCCGAGAGTTGTGCTTTAGAAGTGCCTGGAGAAGTCCTGACCCTGGGAGACCTTCCTAGATACGGTTGGCCGCTTCTTGCGCCGTGGGCTGGCCCCCTGCGTAGCAACGAGCGTGCGTTTTTGTGAGTATGAAAGCCCGAGCCTCATGCTGTGTGAGGGAGGCAGAAGCTCATGCCAGCCAGGTGAAGGTTGCCTGCGCGGGGACGCCCGCTAAGGTTGGGCCTGCCACCTCGCACTGCCATGACGATTGTCGGAGCTGGTTTGCTGATGGTCTTCCCAGGGTCCTTGGGGTTGGTAAGATAAGGAACCATGAGAAGCATGCTTTGCTATCTCTATAGTTTTTTTTTTGTCTTAATAAGCTAGCTGTGAGTTTTCTGCTTGTCTCTGGTTTTCTGTCACGTAGATTTCTTGAACTGTGGAACGTATGTGGTGGGGTTTTATAATCACAGTGCAGCTCTCTCCTCTTGATGAGCTGTGTGAATGGAGAGGAGAGGTCTGAGAATAAGCTTGTAATTAATGACGCAGGCCCAGAGAGCCTGCTTGGGAGTGGGTGGGATAGTCTCCGTAGAGTTAGTGTCTGAGCCAGAGGGTGTGAGGGTCTGGGTTGAGACTGTCTGAATCAGAGCCTGTGTATGCCTGTCAACCTAAGGGTCAGTGTGAGCTTGGGCTGAGACTTAGAGGCAGAATAAGCTTTTGCTTGGCATTGCTGTGAATAAGGCCTGGTTGCTCTTGCAGATGGTGAGCTGGTTAGCCACGTGTGAGAGGCTGATGGAGGAGGGTTGAGCCGAGTGATGGAACCAGGTGAGTCAATCTGTGGTGTCAGAAGCAAATTCCAGTTTATTCTCCTGGTGGGATTATGACTTGCTGTGTGTTTTGAATTTGGAGGTGCGAAGCGAGCTGGGTGCCCCAGAGCTGTCCTGGACTCGGTGAGTTCCGCTTGGCAGAGTGAAGCAGCAATTGGTGGAGCGTCTTATGGTTTTTGTGAAATGAAAACCAGCTCTTCCTGTTGTGTTCTGCAGGCGGTGCCCGGGCTCAAAGAAGAGAAGGGAAGGCGTGCAAAGTCCAGCGGAGGAGTAGCAGAGTGATGGGAGAGGCAGTGGGGACTTGGTGAGGGGAGGGTGTTACTTTGAACCTTCTCTCAGGGTTTATCTGTTTGCCTTGGTGTTTCAGGTGCTGCAGACAACTCAGGCGAGGTAAAGGTGCCAATGTTGGAGGGCTGTGAGGAGGTAAGGGGTTTGCGTGTGTGTGCGGTAGCTTAGAATCGAGAAGAACATGTTCAGTGCTTTTAGTATTTGTGTTTGGTATTGCAGGTCTTGCCCTGGATCTTTGGAGTAGGATGAGTGCTCGAGTTGAGTGAGGGAGGTAAGAAGGAGGATTGTGGGGTCGGTCACTTTTGCAAGAACCGTGGTCATTGTCTTCTGTTGCACTCCTAGAGCACGGAGGGCAGGAGAGACCCCAGGTCACTCTGTGGAACGGCTTTGGGACAGGCAAGCGCAGCGTTGAGGAGCTTTGGAGGAGGCCGAGGTTTGGTAAGGAACAGGCCGGGCGGGATGGCTGGGGTGGTGGAGATGAGGGCCACCACAGGCTGTTCCCTGTTTTTGGTTTGTTTCTGCAGATGATGAAGAGGAACTTGTCAGCGTCTGCAGCATGGCTGGCGTCTGCCGTGGGAGTTCTGAGCAGTGAGGTTGCTTCGAGACGCATGGAACTATGCAAGCTAAGTAGAGGGATCGCTTTAGGAGGCAAGGGGGTGGGAGACAGCGTCAGAATGGCAGGAAGGCGTTTGAGATGTATCATTCCAATGTAGTGTTTGATCCAGAATGTCTGAGAAGACGCTTGGAGGTGGCTGGGAGGGGAATGGTCAGTTTTAGTGAAGGTAGTGCCTGGGAGTTAAATACCAGGATGAAAAGGTGCCATTTGTGGGGCTTAAGTCTGGGGTGTCGTGTCTGGGACAGTAGGTAAGGGTCCTTGGTGAAGCAGGCAAGGGTGGGAAAGTAGTGTTTGTTGCCTTTGGCTCCTCGCCGAGAGTTGTGCTGTGGCTGCTTCAGGCGAGGTCCAGCTTTGGTTCCTAGCCCGAGAGTTGTGCTTTAGAAGTGCCTGGAGAAGTCCTGACCCTGGGAGACCTTCCTAGATACGGTTGGCCGCTTCTTGCGCCGTGGGCTGGCCCCCTGCGTAGCAACGAGCGTGCGTTTTTGTGAGTATGAAAGCCCGAGCCTCATGCTGTGTGAGGGAGGCAGAAGCTCATGCCAGCCAGGTGAAGGTTGCCTGCGCGGGGACGCCCGCTAAGGTTGGGCCTGCCACCTCGCACTGCCATGACGATTGTCGGAGCTGGTTTGCTGATGGTCTTCCCAGGGTCCTTGGGGTTGGTAAGATAAGGAACCATGAGAAGCATGCTTTGCTATCTCTATAGTTTTTTTTTTGTCTTAATAAGCTAGCTGTGAGTTTTCTGCTTGTCTCTGGTTTTCTGTCACGTAGATTTCTTGAACTGTGGAACGTATGTGGTGGGGTTTTATAATCACAGTGCAGCTCTCTCCTCTTGATGAGCTGTGTGAATGGAGAGGAGAGGTCTGAGAATAAGCTTGTAATTAATGACGCAGGCCCAGAGAGCCTGCTTGGGAGTGGGTGGGATAGTCTACGTAGAGTTAGTGTCTGAGCCAGAGGGTGTGAGGGTCTGGGTTGAGACTGTCTGAATCAGAGCCTGTGTATGCCTGTCAACCTAAGGGTCAGTGTGAGCTTGGGCTGAGACTTAGAGGCAGAATAAGCTTTTGCTTGGCATTGCTGTGAATAAGGCCTGGTTGCTCTTGCAGATGGTGAGCTGGTTAGCCACGTGTGAGAGGCTGATGGAGGAGGGTTGAGCCGAGTGATGGAACCAGGTGAGTCAATCTGTGGTGTCAGAAGCAAATTCCAGTTTATTCTCCTGGTGGGATTATGACTTGCTGTGTGTTTTGAATTTGGAGGTGCGAAGCGAGCTGGGTGCCCCAGAGCTGTCCTGGACTCGGTGAGTTCCGCTTGGCAGAGTGAAGCAGCAATTGGTGGAGCGTCTTATGGTTTTTGTGAAATGAAAACCAGCTCTTCCTGTTGTGTTCTGCAGGCGGTGCCCGGGCTCAAAGAAGAGAAGGGAAGGCGTGCAAAGTCCAGCGGAGGAGTAGCAGAGTGATGGGAGAGGCAGTGGGGACTTGGTGAGGGGAGGGTGTTACTTTGAACCTTCTCTCAGGGTTTATCTGTTTGCCTTGGTGTTTCAGGTGCTGCAGACAACTCAGGCGAGGTAAAGGTGCCAATGTTGGAGGGCTGTGAGGAGGTAAGGGGTTTGCGTGTGTGTGCGGTAGCTTAGAATCGAGAAGAACATGTTCAGTGCTTTTAGTATTTGTGTTTGGTATTGCAGGTCTTGCCCTGGATCTTTGGAGTAGGATGAGTGCTCGAGTTGAGTGAGGGAGGTAAGAAGGAGGATTGTGGGGTCGGTCACTTTTGCAAGAACCGTGGTCATTGTCTTCTGTTGCACTCCTAGAGCACGGAGGGCAGGAGAGACCCCAGGTCACTCTGTGGAACGGCTTTGGGACAGGCAAGCGCAGCGTTGAGGAGCTTTGGAGGAGGCCGAGGTTTGGTAAGGAACAGGCCGGGCGGGATGGCTGGGGTGGTGGAGATGAGGGCCACCACAGGCTGTTCCCTGTTTTTGGTTTGTTTCTGCAGATGATGAAGAGGAACTTGTCAGCGTCTGCAGCATGGCTGGCGTCTGCCGTGGGAGTTCTGAGCAGTGAGGTTGCTTCGAGACGCATGGAACTATGCAAGCTAAGTAGAGGGATCGCTTTAGGAGGCAAGGGGGTGGGAGACAGCGTCAGAATGGCAGGAAGGCGTTTGAGATGTATCATTCCAATGTAGTGTTTGATCCAGAATGTCTGAGAAGACGCTTGGAGGTGGCTGGGAGGGGAATGGTCAGTTTTAGTGAAGGTAGTGCCTGGGAGTTAAATACCAGGATGAAAAGGTGCCATTTGTGGGGCTTAAGTCTGGGGTGTCGTGTCTGGGACAGTAGGTAAGGGTCCTTGGTGAAGCAGGCAAGGGTGGGAAAGTAGTGTTTGTTGCCTTTGGCTCCTCGCCGAGAGTTGTGCTGTGGCTGCTTCAGGCGAGGTCCAGCTTTGGTTCCTAGCCCGAGAGTTGTGCTTTAGAAGTGCCTGGAGAAGTCCTGACCCTGGGAGACCTTCCTAGATACGGTTGGCCGCTTCTTGCGCCGTGGGCTGGCCCCCTGCGTAGCAACGAGCGTGCGTTTTTGTGAGTATGAAAGCCCGAGCCTCATGCTGTGTGAGGGAGGCAGAAGCTCATGCCAGCCAGGTGAAGGTTGCCTGCGCGGGGACGCCCGCTAAGGTTGGGCCTGCCACCTCGCACTGCCATGACGATTGTCGGAGCTGGTTTGCTGATGGTCTTCCCAGGGTCCTTGGGGTTGGTAAGATAAGGAACCATGAGAAGCATGCTTTGCTATCTCTATAGTTTTTTTTTTGTCTTAATAAGCTAGCTGTGAGTTTTCTGCTTGTCTCTGGTTTTCTGTCACGTAGATTTCTTGAACTGTGGAACGTATGTGGTGGGGTTTTATAATCACAGTGCAGCTCTCTCCTCTTGATGAGCTGTGTGAATGGAGAGGAGAGGTCTGAGAATAAGCTTGTAATTAATGACGCAGGCCCAGAGAGCCTGCTTGGGAGTGGGTGGGATAGTCTACGTAGAGTTAGTGTCTGAGCCAGAGGGTGTGAGGGTCTGGGTTGAGACTGTCTGAATCAGAGCCTGTGTATGCCTGTCAACCTAAGGGTCAGTGTGAGCTTGGGCTGAGACTTAGAGGCAGAATAAGCTTTTGCTTGGCATTGCTGTGAATAAGGCCTGGTTGCTCTTGCAGATGGTGAGCTGGTTAGCCACGTGTGAGAGGCTGATGGAGGAGGGTTGAGCCGAGTGATGGAACCAGGTGAGTCAATCTGTGGTGTCAGAAGCAAATTCCAGTTTATTCTCCTGGTGGGATTATGACTTGCTGTGTGTTTTGAATTTGGAGGTGCGAAGCGAGCTGGGTGCCCCAGAGCTGTCCTGGACTCGGTGAGTTCCGCTTGGCAGAGTGAAGCAGCAATTGGTGGAGCGTCTTATGGTTTTTGTGAAATGAAAACCAGCTCTTCCTGTTGTGTTCTGCAGGCGGTGCCCGGGCTCAAAGAAGAGAAGGGAAGGCGTGCAAAGTCCAGCGGAGGAGTAGCAGAGTGATGGGAGAGGCAGTGGGGACTTGGTGAGGGGAGGGTGTTACTTTGAACCTTCTCTCAGGGTTTATCTGTTTGCCTTGGTGTTTCAGGTGCTGCAGACAACTCAGGCGAGGTAAAGGTGCCAATGTTGGAGGGCTGTGAGGAGGTAAGGGGTTTGCGTGTGTGTGCGGTAGCTTAGAATCGAGAAGAACATGTTCAGTGCTTTTAGTATTTGTGTTTGGTATTGCAGGTCTTGCCCTGGATCTTTGGAGTAGGATGAGTGCTCGAGTTGAGTGAGGGAGGTAAGAAGGAGGATTGTGGGGTCGGTCACTTTTGCAAGAACCGTGGTCATTGTCTTCTGTTGCACTCCTAGAGCACGGAGGGCAGGAGAGACCCCAGGTCACTCTGTGGAACGGCTTTGGGACAGGCAAGCGCAGCGTTGAGGAGCTTTGGAGGAGGCCGAGGTTTGGTAAGGAACAGGCCGGGCGGGATGGCTGGGGTGGTGGAGATGAGGGCCACCACAGGCTGTTCCCTGTTTTTGGTTTGTTTCTGCAGATGATGAAGAGGAACTTGTCAGCGTCTGCAGCATGGCTGGCGTCTGCCGTGGGAGTTCTGAGCAGTGAGGTTGCTTCGAGACGCATGGAACTATGCAAGCTAAGTAGAGGGATCGCTTTAGGAGGCAAGGGGGTGGGAGACAGCGTCAGAATGGCAGGAAGGCGTTTGAGATGTATCATTCCAATGTAGTGTTTGATCCAGAATGTCTGAGAAGACGCTTGGAGGTGGCTGGGAGGGGAATGGTCAGTTTTAGTGAAGGTAGTGCCTGGGAGTTAAATACCAGGATGAAAAGGTGCCATTTGTGGGGCTTAAGTCTGGGGTGTCGTGTCTGGGACAGTAGGTAAGGGTCCTTGGTGAAGCAGGCAAGGGTGGGAAAGTAGTGTTTGTTGCCTTTGGCTCCTCGCCGAGAGTTGTGCTGTGGCTGCTTCAGGCGAGGTCCAGCTTTGGTTCCTAGCCCGAGAGTTGTGCTTTAGAAGTGCCTGGAGAAGTCCTGACCCTGGGAGACCTTCCTAGATACGGTTGGCCGCTTCTTGCGCCGTGGGCTGGCCCCCTGCGTAGCAACGAGCGTGCGTTTTTGTGAGTATGAAAGCCCGAGCCTCATGCTGTGTGAGGGAGGCAGAAGCTCATGCCAGCCAGGTGAAGGTTGCCTGCGCGGGGACGCCCGCTAAGGTTGGGCCTGCCACCTCGCACTGCCATGACGATTGTCGGAGCTGGTTTGCTGATGGTCTTCCCAGGGTCCTTGGGGTTGGTAAGATAAGGAACCATGAGAAGCATGCTTTGCTATCTCTATAGTTTTTTTTTGTCTTAATAAGCTAGCTGTGAGTTTTCTGCTTGTCTCTGGTTTTCTGTCACGTAGATTTCTTGAACTGTGGAACGTATGTGGTGGGGTTTTATAATCACAGTGCAGCTCTCTCCTCTTGATGAGCTGTGTGAATGGAGAGGAGAGGTCTGAGAATAAGCTTGTAATTAATGACGCAGGCCCAGAGAGCCTGCTTGGGAGTGGGTGGGATAGTCTACGTAGAGTTAGTGTCTGAGCCAGAGGGTGTGAGGGTCTGGGTTGAGACTGTCTGAATCAGAGCCTGTGTATGCCTGTCAACCTAAGGGTCAGTGTGAGCTTGGGCTGAGACTTAGAGGCAGAATAAGCTTTTGCTTGGCATTGCTGTGAATAAGGCCTGGTTGCTCTTGCAGATGGTGAGCTGGTTAGCCACGTGTGAGAGGCTGATGGAGGAGGGTTGAGCCGAGTGATGGAACCAGGTGAGTCAATCTGTGGTGTCAGAAGCAAATTCCAGTTTATTCTCCTGGTGGGATTATGACTTGCTGTGTGTTTTGAATTTGGAGGTGCGAAGCGAGCTGGGTGCCCCAGAGCTGTCCTGGACTCGGTGAGTTCCGCTTGGCAGAGTGAAGCAGCAATTGGTGGAGCGTCTTATGGTTTTTGTGAAATGAAAACCAGCTCTTCCTGTTGTGTTCTGCAGGCGGTGCCCGGGCTCAAAGAAGAGAAGGGAAGGCGTGCAAAGTCCAGCGGAGGAGTAGCAGAGTGATGGGAGAGGCAGTGGGGACTTGGTGAGGGGAGGGTGTTACTTTGAACCTTCTCTCAGGGTTTATCTGTTTGCCTTGGTGTTTCAGGTGCTGCAGACAACTCAGGCGAGGTAAAGGTGCCAATGTTGGAGGGCTGTGAGGAGGTAAGGGGTTTGCGTGTGTGTGCGGTAGCTTAGAATCGAGAAGAACATGTTCAGTGCTTTTAGTATTTGTGTTTGGTATTGCAGGTCTTGCCCTGGATCTTTGGAGTAGGATGAGTGCTCGAGTTGAGTGAGGGAGGTAAGAAGGAGGATTGTGGGGTCGGTCACTTTTGCAAGAACCGTGGTCATTGTCTTCTGTTGCACTCCTAGAGCACGGAGGGCAGGAGAGACCCCAGGTCACTCTGTGGAACGGCTTTGGGACAGGCAAGCGCAGCGTTGAGGAGCTTTGGAGGAGGCCGAGGTTTGGTAAGGAACAGGCCGGGCGGGATGGCTGGGGTGGTGGAGATGAGGGCCACCACAGGCTGTTCCCTGTTTTTGGTTTGTTTCTGCAGATGATGAAGAGGAACTTGTCAGCGTCTGCAGCATGGCTGGCGTCTGCCGTGGGAGTTCTGAGCAGTGAGGTTGCTTCGAGACGCATGGAACTATGCAAGCTAAGTAGAGGGATCGCTTTAGGAGGCAAGGGGGTGGGAGACAGCGTCAGAATGGCAGGAAGGCGTTTGAGATGTATCATTCCAATGTAGTGTTTGATCCAGAATGTCTGAGAAGACGCTTGGAGGTGGCTGGGAGGGGAATGGTCAGTTTTAGTGAAGGTAGTGCCTGGGAGTTAAATACCAGGATGAAAAGGTGCCATTTGTGGGGCTTAAGTCTGGGGTGTCGTGTCTGGGACAGTAGGTAAGGGTCCTTGGTGAAGCAGGCAAGGGTGGGAAAGTAGTGTTTGTTGCCTTTGGCTCCTCGCCGAGAGTTGTGCTGTGGCTGCTTCAGGCGAGGTCCAGCTTTGGTTCCTAGCCCGAGAGTTGTGCTTTAGAAGTGCCTGGAGAAGTCCTGACCCTGGGAGACCTTCCTAGATACGGTTGGCCGCTTCTTGCGCCGTGGGCTGGCCCCCTGCGTAGCAACGAGCGTGCGTTTTTGTGAGTATGAAAGCCCGAGCCTCATGCTGTGTGAGGGAGGCAGAAGCTCATGCCAGCCAGGTGAAGGTTGCCTGCGCGGGGACGCCCGCTAAGGTTGGGCCTGCCACCTCGCACTGCCATGACGATTGTCGGAGCTGGTTTGCTGATGGTCTTCCCAGGGTCCTTGGGGTTGGTAAGATAAGGAACCATGAGAAGCATGCTTTGCTATCTCTATAGTTTTTTTTTTGTCTTAATAAGCTAGCTGTGAGTTTTCTGCTTGTCTCTGGTTTTCTGTCACGTAGATTTCTTGAACTGTGGAACGTATGTGGTGGGGTTTTATAATCACAGTGCAGCTCTCTCCTCTTGATGAGCTGTGTGAATGGAGAGGAGAGGTCTGAGAATAAGCTTGTAATTAATGACGCAGGCCCAGAGAGCCTGCTTGGGAGTGGGTGGGATAGTCTACGTAGAGTTAGTGTCTGAGCCAGAGGGTGTGAGGGTCTGGGTTGAGACTGTCTGAATCAGAGCCTGTGTATGCCTGTCAACCTAAGGGTCAGTGTGAGCTTGGGCTGAGACTTAGAGGCAGAATAAGCTTTTGCTTGGCATTGCTGTGAATAAGGCCTGGTTGCTCTTGCAGATGGTGAGCTGGTTAGCCACGTGTGAGAGGCTGATGGAGGAGGGTTGAGCCGAGTGATGGAACCAGGTGAGTCAATCTGTGGTGTCAGAAGCAAATTCCAGTTTATTCTCCTGGTGGGATTATGACTTGCTGTGTGTTTTGAATTTGGAGGTGCGAAGCGAGCTGGGTGCCCCAGAGCTGTCCTGGACTCGGTGAGTTCCGCTTGGCAGAGTGAAGCAGCAATTGGTGGAGCGTCTTATGGTTTTTGTGAAATGAAAACCAGCTCTTCCTGTTGTGTTCTGCAGGCGGTGCCCGGGCTCAAAGAAGAGAAGGGAAGGCGTGCAAAGTCCAGCGGAGGAGTAGCAGAGTGATGGGAGAGGCAGTGGGGACTTGGTGAGGGGAGGGTGTTACTTTGAACCTTCTCTCAGGGTTTATCTGTTTGCCTTGGTGTTTCAGGTGCTGCAGACAACTCAGGCGAGGTAAAGGTGCCAATGTTGGAGGGCTGTGAGGAGGTAAGGGGTTTGCGTGTGTGTGCGGTAGCTTAGAATCGAGAAGAACATGTTCAGTGCTTTTAGTATTTGTGTTTGGTATTGCAGGTCTTGCCCTGGATCTTTGGAGTAGGATGAGTGCTCGAGTTGAGTGAGGGAGGTAAGAAGAAGGATTGTGGGGTCGGTCACTTTTGCAAGAACCGTGGTCATTGTCTTCTGTTGCACTCCTAGAGCACGGAGGGCAGGAGAGACCCCAGGTCACTCTGTGGAACGGCTTTGGGACAGGCAAGCGCAGCGTTGAGGAGCTTTGGAGGAGGCCGAGGTTTGGTAAGGAACAGGCCGGGCGGGATGGCTGGGGTGGTGGAGATGAGGGCCACCACAGGCTGTTCCCTGTTTTTGGTTTGTTTCTGCAGATGATGAAGAGGAACTTGTCAGCGTCCGCAGCATGGCTGGCGTCTGCCGTGGGAGTTCTGAGCAGTGAGGTTGCTTCGAGACGCATGGAACTATGCAAGCTAAGTAGAGGGATCGCTTTAGGAGGCAAGGGGGTGGGAGACAGCGTCAGAATGGCAGGAAGGCGTTTGAGATGTATCATTCCAATGTAGTGTTTGATCCAGAATGTCTGAGAAGACGCTTGGAGGTGGCTGGGAGGGGAATGGTCAGTTTTAGTGAAGGTAGTGCCTGGGAGTTAAATACCAGGATGAAAAGGTGCCATTTGTGGGGCTTAAGTCTGGGGTGTCGTGTCTGGGACAGTAGGTAAGGGTCCTTGGTGAAGCAGGCAAGGGTGGGAAAGTAGTGTTTGTTGCCTTTGGCTCCTCGCCGAGAGTTGTGCTGTGGCTGCTTCAGGCGAGGTCCAGCTTTGGTTCCTAGCCCGAGAGTTGTGCTTTAGAAGTGCCTGGAGAAGTCCTGACCCTGGGAGACCTTCCTAGATACGGTTGGCCGCTTCTTGCGCCGTGGGCTGGCCCCCTGCGTAGCAACGAGCGTGCGTTTTTGTGAGTATGAAAGCCCGAGCCTCATGCTGTGTGAGGGAGGCAGAAGCTCATGCCAGCCAGGTGAAGGTTGCCTGCGCGGGGACGCCCGCTAAGGTTGGGCCTGCCACCTCGCACTGCCATGACGATTGTCGGAGCTGGTTTGCTGATGGTCTTCCCAGGGTCCTTGGGGTTGGTAAGATAAGGAACCATGAGAAGCATGCTTTGCTATCTCTATAGTTTTTTTTTGTCTTAATAAGCTAGCTGTGAGTTTTCTGCTTGTCTCTGGTTTTCTGTCACGTAGATTTCTTGAACTGTGGAACGTATGTGGTGGGGTTTTATAATCACAGTGCAGCTCTCTCCTCTTGATGAGCTGTGTGAATGGAGAGGAGAGGTCTGAGAATAAGCTTGTAATTAATGACGCAGGCCCAGAGAGCCTGCTTGGGAGTGGGTGGGATAGTCTACGTAGAGTTAGTGTCTGAGCCAGAGGGTGTGAGGGTCTGGGTTGAGACTGTCTGAATCAGAGCCTGTGTATGCCTGTCAACCTAAGGGTCAGTGTGAGCTTGGGCTGAGACTTAGAGGCAGAATAAGCTTTTGCTTGGCATTGCTGTGAATAAGGCCTGGTTGCTCTTGCAGATGGTGAGCTGGTTAGCCACGTGTGAGAGGCTGATGGAGGAGGGTTGAGCCGAGTGATGGAACCAGGTGAGTCAATCTGTGGTGTCAGAAGCAAATTCCAGTTTATTCTCCTGGTGGGATTATGACTTGCTGTGTGTTTTGAATTTGGAGGTGCGAAGCGAGCTGGGTGCCCCAGAGCTGTCCTGGACTCGGTGAGTTCCGCTTGGCAGAGTGAAGCAGCAATTGGTGGAGCGTCTTATGGTTTTTGTGAAATGAAAACCAGCTCTTCCTGTTGTGTTCTGCAGGCGGTGCCCGGGCTCAAAGAAGAGAAGGGAAGGCGTGCAAAGTCCAGCGGAGGAGTAGCAGAGTGATGGGAGAGGCAGTGGGGACTTGGTGAGGGGAGGGTGTTACTTTGAACCTTCTCTCAGGGTTTATCTGTTTGCCTTGGTGTTTCAGGTGCTGCAGACAACTCAGGCGAGGTAAAGGTGCCAATGTTGGAGGGCTGTGAGGAGGTAAGGGGTTTGCGTGTGTGTGCGGTAGCTTAGAATCGAGAAGAACATGTTCAGTGCTTTTAGTATTTGTGTTTGGTATTGCAGGTCTTGCCCTGGATCTTTGGAGTAGGATGAGTGCTCGAGTTGAGTGAGGGAGGTAAGAAGGAGGATTGTGGGGTCGGTCACTTTTGCAAGAACCGTGGTCATTGTCTTCTGTTGCACTCCTAGAGCACGGAGGGCAGGAGAGACCCCAGGTCACTCTGTGGAACGGCTTTGGGACAGGCAAGCGCAGCGTTGAGGAGCTTTGGAGGAGGCCGAGGTTTGGTAAGGAACAGGCCGGGCGGGATGGCTGGGGTGGTGGAGATGAGGGCCACCACAGGCTGTTCCCTGTTTTTGGTTTGTTTCTGCAGATGATGAAGAGGAACTTGTCAGCGTCTGCAGCATGGCTGGCGTCTGCCGTGGGAGTTCTGAGCAGTGAGGTTGCTTCGAGACGCATGGAACTATGCAAGCTAAGTAGAGGGATCGCTTTAGGAGGCAAGGGGGTGGGAGACAGCGTCAGAATGGCAGGAAGGCGTTTGAGATGTATCATTCCAATGTAGTGTTTGATCCAGAATGTCTGAGAAGACGCTTGGAGGTGGCTGGGAGGGGAATGGTCAGTTTTAGTGAAGGTAGTGCCTGGGAGTTAAATACCAGGATGAAAAGGTGCCATTTGTGGGGCTTAAGTCTGGGGTGTCGTGTCTGGGACAGTAGGTAAGGGCCCTTGGTGAAGCAGGCAAGGGTGGGAAAGTAGTGTTTGTTGCCTTTGGCTCCTCGCCGAGAGTTGTGCTGTGGCTGCTTCAGGCGAGGTCCAGCTTTGGTTCCTAGCCCGAGAGTTGTGCTTTAGAAGTGCCTGGAGAAGTCCTGACCCTGGGAGACCTTCCTAGATACGGTTGGCCGCTTCTTGCGCCGTGGGCTGGCCCCCTGCGTAGCAACGAGCGTGCGTTTTTGTGAGTATGAAAGCCCGAGCCTCATGCTGTGTGAGGGAGGCAGAAGCTCATGCCAGCCAGGTGAAGGTTGCCTGCGCGGGGACGCCCGCTAAGGTTGGGCCTGCCACCTCGCACTGCCATGACGATTGTCGGAGCTGGTTTGCTGATGGTCTTCCCAGGGTCCTTGGGGTTGGTAAGATAAGGAACCATGAGAAGCATGCTTTGCTATCTCTATAGTTTTTTTTTGTCTTAATAAGCTAGCTGTGAGTTTTCTGCTTGTCTCTGGTTTTCTGTCACGTAGATTTCTTGAACTGTGGAACGTATGTGGTGGGGTTTTATAATCACAGTGCAGCTCTCTCCTCTTGATGAGCTGTGTGAATGGAGAGGAGAGGTCTGAGAATAAGCTTGTAATTAATGACGCAGGCCCAGAGAGCCTGCTTGGGAGTGGGTGGGATAGTCTACGTAGAGTTAGTGTCTGAGCCAGAGGGTGTGAGGGTCTGGGTTGAGACTGTCTGAATCAGAGCCTGTGTATGCCTGTCAACCTAAGGGTCAGTGTGAGCTTGGGCTGAGACTTAGAGGCAGAATAAGCTTTTGCTTGGCATTGCTGTGAATAAGGCCTGGTTGCTCTTGCAGATGGTGAGCTGGTTAGCCACGTGTGAGAGGCTGATGGAGGAGGGTTGAGCCGAGTGATGGAACCAGGTGAGTCAATCTGTGGTGTCAGAAGCAAATTCCAGTTTATTCTCCTGGTGGGATTATGACTTGCTGTGTGTTTTGAATTTGGAGGTGCGAAGCGAGCTGGGTGCCCCAGAGCTGTCCTGGACTCGGTGAGTTCCGCTTGGCAGAGTGAAGCAGCAATTGGTGGAGCGTCTTATGGTTTTTGTGAAATGAAAACCAGCTCTTCCTGTTGTGTTCTGCAGGCGGTGCCCGGGCTCAAAGAAGAGAAGGGAAGGCGTGCAAAGTCCAGCGGAGGAGTAGCAGAGTGATGGGAGAGGCAGTGGGGACTTGGTGAGGGGAGGGTGTTACTTTGAACCTTCTCTCAGGGTTTATCTGTTTGCCTTGGTGTTTCAGGTGCTGCAGACAACTCAGGCGAGGTAAAGGTGCCAATGTTGGAGGGCTGTGAGGAGGTAAGGGGTTTGCGTGTGTGTGCGGTAGCTTAGAATCGAGAAGAACATGTTCAGTGCTTTTAGTATTTGTGTTTGGTATTGCAGGTCTTGCCCTGGATCTTTGGAGTAGGATGAGTGCTCGAGTTGAGTGAGGGAGGTAAGAAGAAGGATTGTGGGGTCGGTCACTTTTGCAAGAACCGTGGTCATTGTCTTCTGTTGCACTCCTAGAGCACGGAGGGCAGGAGAGACCCCAGGTCACTCTGTGGAACGGCTTTGGGACAGGCAAGCGCAGCGTTGAGGAGCTTTGGAGGAGGCCGAGGTTTGGTAAGGAACAGGCCGGGCGGGATGGCTGGGGTGGTGGAGATGAGGGCCACCACAGGCTGTTCCCTGTTTTTGGTTTGTTTCTGCAGATGATGAAGAGGAACTTGTCAGCGTCTGCAGCATGGCTGGCGTCTGCCGTGGGAGTTCTGAGCAGTGAGGTTGCTTCGAGACGCATGGAACTATGCAAGCTAAGTAGAGGGATCGCTTTAGGAGGCAAGGGGGTGGGAGACAGCGTCAGAATGGCAGGAAGGCGTTTGAGATGTATCATTCCAATGTAGTGTTTGATCCAGAATGTCTGAGAAGACGCTTGGAGGTGGCTGGGAGGGGAATGGTCAGTTTTAGTGAAGGTAGTGCCTGGGAGTTAAATACCAGGATGAAAAGGTGCCATTTGTGGGGCTTAAGTCTGGGGTGTCGTGTCTGGGACAGTAGGTAAGGGTCCTTGGTGAAGCAGGCAAGGGTGGGAAAGTAGTGTTTGTTGCCTTTGGCTCCTCGCCGAGAGTTGTGCTGTGGCTGCTTCAGGCGAGGTCCAGCTTTGGTTCCTAGCCCGAGAGTTGTGCTTTAGAAGTGCCTGGAGAAGTCCTGACCCTGGGAGACCTTCCTAGATACGGTTGGCCGCTTCTTGCGCCGTGGGCTGGCCCCCTGCGTAGCAACGAGCGTGCGTTTTTGTGAGTATGAAAGCCCGAGCCTCATGCTGTGTGAGGGAGGCAGAAGCTCATGCCAGCCAGGTGAAGGTTGCCTGCGCGGGGACGCCCGCTAAGGTTGGGCCTGCCACCTCGCACTGCCATGACGATTGTCGGAGCTGGTTTGCTGATGGTCTTCCCAGGGTCCTTGGGGTTGGTAAGATAAGGAACCATGAGAAGCATGCTTTGCTATCTCTATAGTTTTTTTTTTGTCTTAATAAGCTAGCTGTGAGTTTTCTGCTTGTCTCTGGTTTTCTGTCACGTAGATTTCTTGAACTGTGGAACGTATGTGGTGGGGTTTTATAATCACAGTGCAGCTCTCTCCTCTTGATGAGCTGTGTGAATGGAGAGGAGAGGTCTGAGAATAAGCTTGTAATTAATGACGCAGGCCCAGAGAGCCTGCTTGGGAGTGGGTGGGATAGTCTACGTAGAGTTAGTGTCTGAGCCAGAGGGTGTGAGGGTCTGGGTTGAGACTGTCTGAATCAGAGCCTGTGTATGCCTGTCAACCTAAGGGTCAGTGTGAGCTTGGGCTGAGACTTAGAGGCAGAATAAGCTTTTGCTTGGCATTGCTGTGAATAAGGCCTGGTTGCTCTTGCAGATGGTGAGCTGGTTAGCCACGTGTGAGAGGCTGATGGAGGAGGGTTGAGCCGAGTGATGGAACCAGGTGAGTCAATCTGTGGTGTCAGAAGCAAATTCCAGTTTATTCTCCTGGTGGGATTATGACTTGCTGTGTGTTTTGAATTTGGAGGTGCGAAGCGAGCTGGGTGCCCCAGAGCTGTCCTGGACTCGGTGAGTTCTGCTTGGCAGAGTGAAGCAGCAACTGGTGGACGCCCGCTAAGGTTGAGCCTGCCTCCTCGCCCTGCCATGAGGATTGTTGGAGCCCGTTTGCTGATGGTCTTCCCAGGGTCCTTGGGCTTGGTAAGATAAGAGAACATGAGAAATGTCCTTTACTGTATCCTTTACTAGTTCCATCGTTTCTGATATTATTAAGCTTGTGGAGAGTTCTATGTTTGTCTCTGCTTTTCTGTCACCTGGAATTTTTGAACTTTTGAACATCTGTGGTGGTTTTTTATAATCATAGTGTAGTTTTCTACCTTGGATCATGTGTGTGACTGATAACATTTCTCATTGCTTATGTTTGAGCAACAGTCTGTGCAGGGCCGTACATTTGGCAGCCACGGGTGTTTAGGATTCTCCTGGGAAGACAGTTCCCGGTGATTTATTCCAGGGAGGCAGAGGTAGGCTTGGCAGGGACAAGCGGAGGCCGAGTTTGGGCCTATGTGAAGGGCATCATGGTGTTACATTTGGCACGTGTCTGAGCACATGTAGATCAGTGGAAGCGTGTGTGGGCATTTCTAGGTTTAGGGCTTGTGTGTGTGCGTGGGACGTGGGATGTAGACTTGAAATATTTTTCTTTTTCCAGGTCTTTAGATGTTTAGAAACTCAAATGGCAGCCATGGGATTTTTTTTTTTTTTTGTTTTCCTCCCCAAGTTGGGTTTTTTTGGTGCTTCCAGCCAGTCTGCGACGTGACGTTCGTCACTGCTTACGGTTGAGCGGCGGTCGGTGCAGGTACGAGGTTTTCAGGCAGGGTAATTTTGAGGCTTCAGGTGATTTAGTTGCTCAGAATTCCTGATGCCAGGCTGGGGGGTGTTTTGTATTAGGAAAGAAAATGTGAGAGTTGGTGCGGCAGCCCTTAAGTCGCTGTCTCATATAGGGGTGGAGGTGGTGGTTAAGTATGTTTCGGTGCAGTGAGTGTTGTCTCTTGGGTGCACGTAGTTAGCTTTGCAGACAGAGAGAAAAATAAAGCGAGGGGAGGATGTTTAGAGGTCATATTGTAATGCTACTGAGAGAAATGTATTTTTGTCTGCAGGTTAGTGTGTAGAGGACCTGTAGATTGCAGAGGAGCTCCTTCTGTTTCTGGATGGCGATTGGCAGCATGTAGAAGATTCCAGAGGCAGGAAAGCTGTCGGTGTCAAATGGAAGGCTGCATTGCTGTGTGTAAAGGACGTCTGATGATGGTTATGTGACAAAGCATGCTACCTGTCGAGCATCTTGTGTAAGTAGTAAAGCGTTGTTGGATTTCTGAGGATGCATTGTAAAATGTGAATGATGCCATTTATGTATGTAAATGCCTTTAAATGAAATGTATGATGTGACCTTACATGAACTTGGTTAATTAGTAAATGTTACTGGTATTGGCCTTGGAATGCTGGTGTTAGACTTCGAATGCCGGTGTTAGGCTTGGAAAGCTGGTGCTCACCTTAAAATGCTGGTGCTAGTCTTAAAATGGATGTCTTAGTGCTAGAATGTTGGTGTTAGTCTTAAAATGGATGTCGTAGTCACAGAATTCTAGTGTTCGTCTTAGAGTGCTGGTGTTAGTCTTAGGGTGCGTATCAGTCTTAGAATGCATGACTTAGGGTTAGAATGCTGGTCTTAGTCTCTGAATGGTGGTGGTAGTTTTAGAACGCATGTCAGTGTTAGTTTGTGGGTTGTTGTCTGTTTAGGGCTTGTGTGTATGGGTGGGATGTGGGTTGTCGATTTACAATGTTTTCCCTTTTTAGACTTTGAGATATTTAGAAACAAAAAGTCGCAGATGGGGGGTGTTGTTTTTCTCCCTCTACCGGCAGGGGATTTTTTCCCCAATCCCGGCTGGTCTGCGAGGCGACATTTGTCAGCGCTTCTATTTGAGCAATGTTGGGTGCAGGGACGGTGTTTTGGCAGGCAGGGTTTTCAGGATGTTCCCAGGAGCGCGGTGCCTGTGTATTTATTCTCAGCGAGGCAGGGGTAGGCATCGGAAGGGAAGAGCAGAGGTGGGTTTTGGAGCAGTGAGGCCGGCGGCAGGGGAATGCGTTTGGTATGTGTGTGAGCGTATATAGATGCGTGCAAGCGTGTGTGGGCAGTTCTAGGCTTGGGCTTTTGTCTTTGCATCGAACGTGGGTTGTCAATTTAAAATGTTTTTAGAACTTGGATGCTTTTACAACTTAGACACTAATTTCTAAAAACTTTTAATTGGAGAACGTACTGTCTCAAAGGAGAACTTAGTGTCTAAATGGTGTCTGTAGTGTCTAATTGGTGATCCTGGTGTCTAAGTGGAGATCCTTGTGTCTATTTGGTGATCCTTGTGTCTAATTGCAGAACCTTGTGTCTAACTGGAGAACTTTGTGTGTGCTTGGAGAAGGTAGCATTTCAATGGACAAGTTATAGTTTCAATGGAGAACATAGCGTTTCAAAGCAGAACATAGCATTTCAATGCAGATCTTGGCGTTTGAATGCGGAACTTCGCATTTGAATGCCGAACTTAGTATTTCGGTGCAGAACTCAGCGTTTCGATGGATAAATTACCATTTCAATACAAATACTGAGTGTTTCAATAGATAATTTCTTGTTTCATTTCTGAATTTAACGTTTCACTGAAGAACTTAGCGTTTCACTGGAGAACTTGGCGTTTCAATGGAGAATGTAGTGTCTTAATGGAGAATTTAGCGTTTCAATGGTGTCTAACCCAGGATAATCTAAGGCCGGCTAAACTAATCTGACCCGGGATAATCTGACCCGGGATAATCTGACCCGGGATAATCTGACCCGGGATAATCTGACCCGGGATAATCTGACCCGGGATAATCTGGCCCGGGATAATCTGGCCCGGGATAATCTGGCCCGGCTTAATCTGGCCCGGCTTAATCTGGCCCGGTTTAATCCGGCCCGGCTTAATCCGGTTTAGAAAAATCTGACCCTAAATTTTACCCTAATCCTAACCATAAACCTAATCCTAAACCTAACTCCCTAACACTACCCTCACCAAAGAAGTCTCCCTAATCCTTATCCCTAAAATACACTAATCTGCAACAGCCAGACTGGGTTAAATTTGGCTGGGCTAGATTAAACTGGGCTGGACTGGATTAAACTGTGCTGGAGTGAACTAAACTGGGCTGGACTGGATTGAACTGGGCTGGATAGTGTTAATCTGTGCTACAGTGAACTGAACTACGCTGGGCTAGATCTAACTGAGCTAGACTGGATTAAAACGGACTGGACAGGGTTAAACTGGCCTTGTCTGGATTAAACTGAGCTGGACTGGGTTAAACTGGGCTAGACTGGGTTAAACTGAGACAGACTGGATTAGAGTGGTCTTGAGTGAACTAAACTGGGCTGAATTAAACTGAGATGGACTGGATTAAACTGGGTTGGACTCTGTTAAATTAGGCTAGACTCTGTTAAACTGTGCTGGACTGGGTTAAACTGTCTTGGGCTGGATTAAATTTATCTGCTCTGGATTAAACTGGGCTGCACTTGATTAAATTTAGCTGGACTGGATTATATTGGGCTGGACTGCATTAAACTGAGCTGGACTGGTTTAAAATGCGCTGGACTGGATGTAACTGAGCTGGAATGGATTAAACCGGGCTGGAAGGCATTGAAGTGGGCTGGACTAGTTTAAACAGGGCTGGCCTGGATCAAACTGAGCTGGACTGTGTTTAAAGTGGGCTTGACTGGGTTAAACTGGGCTGGGCTGGATTGAAGAGAGATGGACTGGATTAAACTGGGCTGGACAGGGTTAAACTGTGCTAGAGTGAACTAAACGGGGCTGGGCTGGATCAAACTGAGCTGGACTGGGTTAACGTGGGCTTGGCTGGATCAAACTGATATAGACTGGGTTAAACTGGTCTGGAGTGGGGTTAACTGGGGTGGATTGGATTATACTGGGCTGGTGTGTATTAAATATGGCTGGACTGGGTTAAACTGGGCTGGACTGTATCAAACTGGGCTGGACTGGGTTAAAGTGGGCTGGGCTGGATTGAAGTGAGCTGGACTGGATTAAAACGGGCTTGACTGCGTTAAATTAGGCTGGGCTATATCAGACTGGGCTGGACTGGGTTAAACTGGGCTGGGCTGGATTGAACTGAGCTGGCCTGGATTATATTGAGTTGGAGTGCATTAAATATGGCTGGACTAGGTTAAACTGGGCTGTGCTGGATTGAACTGAGCTGGACTGAATTAAATAGGGCTGAACTGGGTTAAAAAGTGCTACAGTGAACTGAAGTGGGCTGGGCTGCATTAAACTGAGCTGGACTGGATTAAATTGGCCTGGGCTGGATCAAACTGAGCTGGACTAGGTTAAACTGGCCTGGACTGGGTTAAATTGAGCCAGACTGGATTAAAGTGGGCTGGACTGGGTTAACCTGTGCTAGAGTTAACTAGGATCAAAGTGAGCTGGACTAGGTTAAACTGGGCTGTGTTGGATCAAACTGAGCTGGACTGGGTTAAACAGGGCTGGAGTGGATTATATGTAGCTGGAGTGTATTAAATATGGATGTACTGGGTTAAACTGGGCTGTACTGGGGTAAAACTGGGCTGGACTGGGTTAAACAGGGCTGGGCTGGATTGAACTGATCTGGACTGGATTAAAGTGAGCTGGAGTGGATTATACTGAGCTGGAGTGTATTATATATGGCTGGACTGGGTTAAACTGTGCTGGGCTGGATCAAACTGGGCTGGACTGGGTTAAAGTTGGCTGGACTGGGTTAAACTGGGCTGGGAAGGATTGAACTGATGGGGAGTGGATTAAACTAGGCTGGACAGGGTTAAACTTGGCTGGGCTGTATCAAACTGGGCTGGACTGGGTTAAACTCGGCTGGACTGGGTTAAACTGGGCTAGGCTGAACTGAGATGGACTGGATTAGACTGGTCTGGACTGGGTTAAACTGGCCTGATCTGGATTGAACTGAGCTGGACTGGATTGAACTGGGCTGGACAAGGTTAAACTGTGCTAGAGTGAACTGAACTTGGCTGGGCTGGATTAAAGTGAGCTGGACTGGGTTAAACTGGGCTGGCTTGGATCAAACTGAGCTGGACTGTGTTTAAAGTGGGCTGGAGTGGGTTAAAAGGGTCTGAACTGGAATATACTGAGTTGGAGTGTATTAAATAAAGCTGGACTGGCTAAACTGGGCTGGGCTCAATTGAACTGAGCTGGAGTGAATTCAATTGGGCTGGACAGGGTTAAACAGTGCTAGAGTGAACTGAAGTGGGCTGGGCAGGATTAAAGTGAACAGGTCTAAGTTAAACTGGGCTGGGCTGGGTTGGGTTAAACTGGTCTGGAGTGGATTATACTGAGCTGGAGTATATTAAATATGGCTGGACTGGGTTAAACTGGGCTGGGCTGGATCAAACTGGGTTGGACTGTGTTAGACTTGGCTGGACTGGGTTAACCTGGTCTGGGATTGATTGAACTGATCTGGAGTGGATTAAACTGTGCTAGAGTGAACTGAACTGGGCTGGGCTGGATTAAAGTGAGCTGGACTGAGTTAAACTGGTCTGGCCTGCGTTAAACTGGGATGGACTGGAGTAGATTGAGCTGGTGTGTATTAAATATCGCTGGACTGATTTAAACTGGGCTGGGCTGGGTTAAACTGGGCTGGAGTGGATTATACTGAGCTGGAGTGTATTAAATATGGCTGGACTGGGTTAAACTGGGCTGGGCTGTAACAAACTGGGCTGGGCTGGGTTAAACTGGGCTGGGCTGTATCAAACTGGGCTGGCCTGGGTTAAACTGGGCTGGGCTGTATCAAACTGGGCTGGCCTGGGTTAAACTGGGCTGGCTTGGGTTAAACTGGGCTGGGCTGTATCAAACTGGGCTGGCCTGGGTTAAACATGGCTGGCCTGGGTTAAACTGGGCTGGGCTGTATCAAACTGGGCTGGCCTGGGTTAAACTGGGCTGGAGTGTATTAAATATGGCTGAACTGGGTTAAACTGGGCTGGGCTGGATCAAACTGGGTTGGACTTGGTTAAAGTGGGCTGGGCTGGATTGAACTGAGCTGGACTGGATTAAACTGGGTTGAGCTGGATTGAATTGAGCTGGAGTGGATTAAACACAGCTGGACTGGGTTAAACATGACTGGGCTGGGTTAAACTCTGCTGCTGTGAACTAAACTGGGCTGGACTGTGTTAAACTGCGCTGGGTTTGATTAAATTTAGCTGGAGTGGATTAAACTGGGCTGGACTGAATTAAACTGAGCTGGACTGGGTTTAACTGGGCTTGTCTGGATTAAACTGGGCTGGAGTGTGTCAAACTGAGTTGGGCTGGATTAAATTGAGCTGGACTGGGTGAAGCTGGGCTGGACCGGATTAAACTGAGATGGAGTGTATTAAACTGAGCTGGCCTGGACTAAAGTGGGCTGGCCTGGATTAAACTGAACTGGACTGGGTTAAACTTGGCTGCGCTGGGTTAAATTGAGCTGGACAGGGTTAATCTGGGCTGGACTGGGTTGAACTGGGCTGGAGTGGGTTAAAGTGGGTTGGGCTTTATCAAATTGGGCTGGACTGGGTTAAACTGGGCTGGAGTGGATTATGCTGAGCTGGAGTATATTAAATATGGCTGGAGAGGGTTAAACTGGGCTGGGCTGGATCAAACTGGGCTGGACTGTGTTAGACTTGGCTGGACTGGGTTAACCTGGGCTGGGATTGATTGAACTGATCTGGAGTGGATTAAACTGTGCTAGAGCGAACTGAACTGGGCTGGGCTGGATTAAAGTGAGCTGGACTGAGTTAAACTGGTCTTGCCTGGGTTAAACTGGGGTATACTGGAGTAGATTGAGCTGGTGTGTATTAAATATAGCTGGACAGGGTTAAACTGGGCTGGAGTGGATTATAATGAGCTGGAGTGTATTAAATGTGGCTGGACTGGGTTAAACTTGGCTGGAGTGGGTTAAACTGGTCTGGAGTGGATTATACTGAGCTGGAGTATATTAAATATGGCTGGACTGGGTTAAACTGGGCTGGGCTGGATAACTGGGCTGGACTGTGTTAGACTTGGCTGGACTGGGTTAACCTGGGCTGGGATTGATTGAACTGATCTGGAGTGGATTAAACTGTGCTAGAGTGAACTGAACTGGGCTGGGCTGGATTAAAGTGAGCTGGACTGGGTTAAACTGGGCTGAACTGGGTTAAACTGGGCTGGGTTGGATCAAACTGAGCTGGACTGTGTTTAAAGGGGGCTGGAGTGGGTTAAAAGGGTCTGAACTGGATTATACTGAGTTGGAGTGTATTAAATATAGCTGGACTGGCTAAACTGGGCTGGGCTCAATTGAACTGAGCTGGAGTGAATTCAATTGGGCTGGAGAGGGTTAAACAGTGCTAGAGTGAACTGAAGTGGGCTGGGCAGGATTAAAGTGAGCTGGACTAAGTTAAACTGGGCTGGGTTGGGTTAAACTGGGCTGGACTGGGTTAAACTGTGCTCAAGTGAACTGAAGTGGGCTGGGCTGGGTCAAAGTGAGCTGGACTGGGTTAAACTGGGCTGGGCTGGATTGAACTGAGATGGACCGGATTAAACTGGTCTGGACTAAGTTAAACTAGGCTGGACTGGATTATACTGAGGTGGAGTGTATTAAATGTGGCTGGACTGGGTTAAACGGGGCTGGACGGGGTTAAACTGGGCTGGTCTGTATCAAACTTGGCTGGCCTGGGTTAAACTGGGCTGGACTGGGTTAAACTGGGCTGGAGTAGATTATACTGAGCTGGAGTGTATTGAATATGGCTGGACTGGGTTAAACTGGGCTGGGCTGGATCCAACTGGGTTGGACTTGGTTAAACTGGGCTGGGCTGGATTGAACTGAGCTGGACTGGATTAAACTGGGTTGAGCTGGATTGAATTGAGCTGGACTGGGTTAAACTGCGCTGGGTTTGATTAAATTTAGCTGGACTGGATTAAACAGGTCTGGACTGGGTTAAACTGAGCTGGACTGGGTTAAACTGGGCTTGGCTGGATTAAACTGGGCTGGACTGTGTCAGACTGAGTTGGGCTGGATTAAACTGAGCTGGACTGGGTGAAGCTGGGCTGGACCGGATTAAACTGAGATGGAGTGTATTAAACTGGGCTGGTCTGGACTAAAGTGGGCTGCCCTGGATTACACTGAACTGGACTGGGTTAAACTTGGCTGCGCTGGGTTAAATTGAGCTGGACTGGGTTAATCTGGGCTGGACTGGGTTAAACTGGGCTGGGCTGGATTGAACTGAGGTGGACTGGGTTAAAGTGGGCTTGACTGGGTTAAACAGTGCTAGAGTGAACTGAAGTGGGCTGGGCAGGATGAAAGTGAGCTGGCCTGGGTTAAACTGGGCTGGGTTGTATCAAACTGGGCTGGCCTGGGTTAAACTGGGCTGGTCTGGGGTAAAACTGGGCTGGACTGGGTTAAACTGGGCTGGAGTGGATTATACTGAGCTGGAGTATATTAAATATGGCTGGACTGGGTTAAACTGGACTGGAGTGGATCAAACTGGGCTGGACTGGGTTAGACATGGCTGGACAGGGTTAAACTGGGCTGGGATTGATTGAACTGATCTGGAGTGGATTAAACTGTGCTAGAGTGAACTGAACTAGTCTGGGCTGGATTAAACTGAGCTGCACTGGGTTAAACTGGTCTGGCCTGCGTTAAACTGGGGTGGACTAGAGTAGATTGAGCTGGTGTGTATTAAATAAAGGTGGACTGGGTAAAACTGGGCTGGGCTGGGTTAAACTTTGCTGGGCTGGATTATACTGAGCTGGAGTGTATTAAATATGGCTGGACTGGGTTAAACTGGGCTGGGCTATAACAAACTGGGCTGGAATGGGTTAAACATGGCTGGGCTATAACAAACTGGGCTGGACTGGGTTAAACATGGCTGGACTGAGTTAAACTGGGCAGGGCTGTATCAAACTGGGCTGGGATGTATTGAACTGAGCTGGACTGAATTAAATTGGGCTGGACAGGGTTAAACTGTGCTAGAGTGAACTGAAGTGGGCTGGGCAGGATGAAAGTGAGCTAGACTGGGATAAACTGGGCTGGGCTCGATCAAACTGAGCTGGACTGTGTTTAAACTGAGCTGGACTGTGTTAAACTGGGCTGGACTGGGTTAAAGATTGCTAGAGTGAACTGAAGTGGCCTGGATCAAAGCAAGCTGGACTGGGTTAAACTGTGCTGGAGTAAACTGAACTAGGCTGGGAGGATCAAACTGAGCTGGGCTGTATCAAAGTGGGTTGGCCTGGGTTAAACTTGGCTGCACTGGGTTAAACTGGGCTGGAGTGTATTAAATGTGGCTGGACTGGGTTAAACTGGGCTGGACTGGGTTACACTGGGCTGGGATGGATTGAACTGATCTGGAGTGGATTAAACTAGGCTGGACAGGGTTAAACTGTGCTAGAGTGAACTGAACTGGGCTGGGCTGGATGAAACGGGGCTGGGCTGGGTTAAACTGGGGTGGATTGCATTCTACTGAGCTGGTGTGTATTAAAAATGGCTGGACTGGGTTAAAGTGGGCTGGGCTGGATCCAGCTGGGTTGGACTTGGTTAAAGTGGCTGGGCTGGATTGAACTGAGCTGGACTGGATTAAACTGAGCTGGCCTGGATTAAACACAGCTGGACTGGGTTAAACATGACTGGGCTGGGTTAAACTCTGCTGCTGTGAACTAAAGTGGGCTGGACTGTGTTAAACTGCGCTGGGTTTGATTAAATTTAGCTGTAGTGGATTAAACTGGGCTGGACTGGGTTAAACTGAGCTGGACTGGGTTAAACTGGGTTTGGCTGGATTAAACTGGGCTGGAGTGTGTCAAACTGAGTTGGGCTGGATTAAACTGAGCTGGACTGGGTGAAGCTGGGCTGGACTGGATTAAACTGAGATGGAGTGTATTAAACTGGGCTGGCCTGGACTAAAGTGGGCTGGCCTGGATTAAACTGAACTGGAGTGGGTTAAACTTGGCTGCGCTGGGTTAAATTGAGCTGGACTGGGCTGGACTGGGTTAAACTGGGCTGGGCTGGATTGAACTGAGGTGGACTGGGTTAAAGTGGGCTTGACTGGGTTAAACAGTGCTAGAGTGAACTGAAGTGGGCTGGGCAGGATGAAAGTGAGCTGGACTGGGTTAAACTGGGCTGGCCTGGGTTAAACTGGGCTGTAGTGGGGTAAAACTGGGCTGTAGTGGGGTAAAACTGGCCTGTACTGGGTTAAAGTGGAGTAGATTGAGCTGGTGTGTATTAAATATAGCTGGACTGGTTTAAACTGGGCTGGGTTAAACTGGACTGGAGTGGATTATACTGAGCTGGAGTGTATTAAATATGGCTGGACTGGGTTAAACTGGGCTGGACTGGGTTAAACTGGGCTGGGCTGTATCAAACTGGGCTGGCCTGGGTTAAGCTGGGCTGGGCTGTATCAAACTGGGCTGGCCTGGGTTAAACTGGGCTGGACTGGGTTAAACTGGGCTGGGCTGTATCAAACTGGGCTGGACAGGGTTAAACTGGGCTGGAGTGGATTATACTGAGCTGGAGTGTATTAAATATGGTTGGACTGGGTTAAACTGGGCTGGGATGGACTGAACTGATCTGGAGTGGATTAAACTGGGGTGGACATCCTTTAACTGTGCTAGAGTGAACTGAAGTGGGCTGGGCTGTATCAAACTGATCTGGACTGAGTTAAACTGGGCTGGGCTGTGTTAAAGTGTGGTGGACTGGATTATACTGAGCTGGTGTGTATTAAGTATGGTTGGATTGGGTTAAACTGGGCTGGGCTGTATCAGGCTTGGTTGGACTGGGTTAAAGTGGGCTGGGCTGGATTGAAGTGAGATGGACCGGATTAAACTGGTCTGGACTAAGTTAAACTATGCTGGACTGGATTATACTGAGCTGGAGTGTATTAAAAATGGCTGGACTGAGTTAAACTGGGTTGGACTGTATCAAACTGGGCTGGCCTGGGTTAAACTGGGCTGGCCTGGGTTAAACTGGGCTGGAGTGTATTAAATATGGCTGGACTGGGTTAAACTGTGCTGGGCTGTAACAAACTGGGCTGGGCTGGTTTAAACTGGGTTGGACTGGGTTAAACTTGGCTGGGCTGGATTATACTGAGGTGGAGTGTATTAAATATGGCTGGCCTGGGTTAAACAGGGCTGGACTGGGTTAAACTGGGGTGGGCTGTATCAAACTGGGCTGGACAGGGTTAAACTGGGCTGGAGTGGATTCTACTGAGCTGGAGTGTATTAAATATGGTTGGACTGGGTTAAACTGTGCTGGGCTGTAACAAACTGGGCTGGGCTGGTTTAAACTGGGTTGGACTGGGTTAAACTTGGCTGGGCTGGATTATACTGAGGTGGAGTGTATTAAATATGGCTGGAGGGGGTTAAACTGGGCTGGGCTGTAACAAACTGGGCTGGACTGGGTTAAATATGGCTGGACTGGGTTAAACTGGGCTGGGCTGTATCAAGGTGGGTTGGCCCGGGTTAAACTGGGCTGGGATGGATTGAACTGAGCTGGACTGAATTAAATTGGGCTGGACAGGGTTAAACTGTGCTAGAGTGAACTGAAGTGGGCTGGGCAGGATGAAAGTGAGCTGGCCTGGGTTAAACTGGGCTGGGTTGTATCAAACTGTGCTGGCCTGGGTTAAACTGGGCTTGCCTAGGGTAAAACTGGGCTGTACTGGGGTAAAACTGTGCTGTACTGGGTTAAAGTGGGGTGGGCTTTATCAAATTGGGCTGGACTGGGTTAAACTGGGCTGGAGTGGATTATACTGAGCTGGAGTATATTAAATATGGCTGGACTGGGTTAAACTGGGCTGGGCTGTTTCAAACTGGGCTGGCCCGGATTAAACTGGGCTGGGCTGTATCAAACTGGGCTGGCCTGGGTTAAACAGGGCTGGACTGGGTTAAACTGGGGTGGGCTGTATCAAACTGGGCTGGACAGGGTTAAACTGGGCTGGAGTGGATTATACTGAGCTGGAGTGTATTAAATATGGTTGGACTGGGTTAAACTGAGCTGGGCTGTAACAAACTGGGCTGGGCTGGTTTAAACTGGGTTGGACTGGGTTAAACTTGGCTGGGCTGGATTATACTGAGGTGGAGTGTATTAAATATGGCTGGAGGGGGTTAAACTGGGCTGGGCTGTAACAAACTGGGCTGGACTGGGTTAAATATGGCTGGACTGGGTTAACCTGGGCTGGGCTGTATCAAGGTGGGCTGGCCCGGCTTAAACTGGGCTGGGATGGATTGAACTGAGCTGGACTGAATTAAATTGGTCTGGACAGGGTTAAACTGTGCTAGAGTGAACTGAAGTGGGCTGGGCAGGATGAAAGTGAGTTAGACAGGGATAAACTGGGCTGGGCTCGATCAAACTGAGCTGGACTGTGTTTAAACTGAGCTGGACTGTGTTAAACTGGGCTGGACTGGGTTAAAGTTTGCTAGAGTGAACTGAAGTGGGCTGGGCTGGATCAAAGTGAGCTGGACTGGGTTAAAATGCGCTGGAGTAAACTGAACTGGGCTGGTGAGGATCAAACTGAGCTGGGCTGTATCAAAGTGGGTTGGCCTGGGTTAAACTTGGCTGCACTGGGTTAAACTGGGCTGGAGTGTATTAAATGTGGCTGGACTGGGTTAAACTGGGCTGGACTGGGTTACACTGGGCTGGGATGGATTGAACTGATCTGGAGTGGATTAAACTAGGCTGGACAGGGTTAAACTGTGCTAGAGTGAACTGAACTGGGCTGGGCTGGATGAAACGGGGCTGGGCTGTGTTAAACTGGGGTGGATTGCATTCTACTGAGCTGGTGTGTATTAAAAATGGCTGGACTGGGTTAAAGTGGGCTGGGCTGGATCCAGCTGGGTTGGACTTGGTTAAAGTGGCTGGGCTGGATTGAACTGAGCTGGACTGGATTAAACTGAGCTGGCCTGGATTAAACACAGCTGGACTGGGTTAAACATGACTGGGCTGGGTTAAACTCTGCTGCTGTGAACTAAAGTGGGCTGGACTGTGTTAAACTGCGCTGGGTTTGATTAAATTTAGCTGTAGTGGATTAAACTGGGCTGGACTGGGTTAAACTGAGCTGGACTGGGTTAAACTGGGTTTGGCTGGATTAAACTGGGCTGGAGTGTGTCAAACTGAGTTGGGCTGGATTAAACTGAGCTGGACTGGGTGAAGCTGGGCTGGACTGGATTAAACTGAGATGGAGTGTATTAAACTGGGCTGGCCTGGACTAAAGTGGGCTGGCCTGGATTAAACTGAACTGGAGTGGGTTAAACTTGGCTGCGCTGGGTTAAATTGAGCTGGACTGGGCTGGACTGGGTTAAACTGGGCTGGGCTGGATTGAACTGAGGTGGACTGGGTTAAAGTGGGCTTGACTGGGTTAAACAGTGCTAGAGTGAACTGAAGTGGGCTGGGCAGGATGAAAGTGAGCTGGACTGGGTTAAACTGGGCTGGCCTGGGTTAAACTGGGCTGTAGTGGGGTAAAACTGGGCTGTAGTGGGGTAAAACTGGGCTGTACTGGGTTAAAGTGGAGTAGATTGAGCTGGTGTGTATTAAATATAGCTGGACTGGTTTAAACTGGGCTGGGTTAAACTGGACTGGAGTGGATTATACTGAGCTGGAGTGTATTAAATATGGCTGGACTGGGTTAAACTGGGCTGGACTGGGTTAAACTGGGCTGGGCTGTATCAAACTGGGCTGGCCTGGGTTAAACTGGGCTGGACTGGGTTAAACTGGGCTGGGCTGTATCAAACTGGGCTGGACAGGGTTAAACTGGGCTGGAGTGGATTATACTGAGCTGGAGTGTATTAAATATGGTTGGACTGGGTTAAACTGGGCTGGGGTGTATCAGACTGGGCTGGACTGGGTTAAACTGGGCTGGGATGGACTGAACTGATCTGGAGTGGATTAAACTGGGGTGGACATCCTTTAACTGTGCTAGAGTGAACTGAAGTGGGCTGGGCTGTATCAAACTGATCTGGACTGAGTTAAACTGGGCTGGGCTGTGTTAAAGTGTGGTGGACTGGATTATACTGAGCTGGTGTGTATTAAGTATGGTTGGATTGGGTTAAACTGGGCTGGGCTGTATCAGGCTTGGTTGGACTGGGTTAAAGTGGGCTGGGCTGGATTGAAGTGAGATGGACCGGATTAAACTGGTCTGGACTAAGTTAAACTATGCTGGACTGGATTATACTGAGCTGGAGTGTATTAAAAATGGCTGGACTGAGTTAAACTGGGTTGGGCTGTATCAAACTGGGCTGGCCTGGGTTAAACTGGGCTGGCCTGGGTTAAACTGGGCTGGAGTGTATTAAATATGGCTGGACTGGGTTAAACTGTGCTGGGCTGTAACAAACTGGGCTGGGCTGTTTTAAACTGGGTTGGACTGGGTTAAACTTGGCTGGGCTGGATTATACTGAGGTGGAGTGTATTAAATATGGCTGGAGGGGGTTAAACTGGGCTGGGCTGTAACAAACTGGGCTGGACTGGGTTAAATATGGCTGGACTGGGTTAACCTGGGCTGGGCTGTATCAAGGTGGGCTGGCCTGGGTTAAACTGGGCTGGCCTGGGTTAAACTGGGCTGGGCTGTATTAAACTGGGCTGGCCTGAGTTAAACTGTGTTGAGCTGTATCAAACTGGGCTGGCCTGGGTTAAACTGGGCATGCCTGGGTTAAACTGGGCTGGGCTGGATCAAACTGAGCTGGACTGGGTTAAACTGCGCTAGTGTGAACTGAACTGGGCTGGGCTGGATTAAAGTTTGCTGGACTGGGTTCAAGTGGACCGGGCTGGATCAAATTGAGCTGGACTGTGTTTAAACTTAGCTGTAGTGGGTTAAAGTGGGCTGGAGTGGGTTAAACTGTGCTAGAGTGAACTGAACTGGGCTGGGCTCGATCAAACTTAGCTGGACTGTGTTTAAACTGAGCTGGACTGTGTTAAACTGGGCTGGACTGGCTTAAACTGTGCTAGAGTGAACTGAAGTGGGCTGGGCTGGATGAAAGAGGGCTGGGCTGGGTTAAACTGGGGTGGATTGCATTATCCTGAGCTGGTGTTTATTAAATATGGCTGGACTGGGTTAAAGTGGGCTGGGCTGGATCCAACTGGGTTGGACTTGGTTAAAGTGGGCTGGGCTGGATTGAACTGAGCTGGACTGGATTAAACTGGGTTGAGCTGGATTGAATTGAGCTGGACTGGATCAAACTGGGTTGAGCTGGATTGAATTGAGCTGGACTGGATCAAACTGAGCTGGCCTGGATTAAACACAGCTGGACCGGGTTAAACATGACTGGGCTGGGTTAAACTCTGCTGCTGTGAACTAAAGTGGGCTGGACTGTGTTAAACTGCGCTGGGTTTGATTAAATTTAGCTGGAGTGGATTAAAGTGGGCTGGACTGGGTTAAACTGAGCTGGACTGGGTTAAACTGGGCTTGTCTGGATTAAACTGGGCTGGAGTGTGTCAAACTGAGTTGGGCTGGATTAAACTGAGCTGGACTGGGTGAAGCTGGGCTGGACCAGATTAAACTGAGATGGAGTGTATTAAACTGGGCTGGCCTGGTCTAAAGTGGGCTGGCCTGGATTAAACTGAACTGGAGTGGGTTAAACTTGGCTGCGCTGGGTTAAATTGAGCTGGACTGGGCTGGACTGGGTTAAACTGGGCTGGGCTGGATTGAACCGAAGTGGGGTGGGCTGGGCTGGATTGAACTGAGGTGGACTGGGTTAAAGTGGGTTTGACTGAGTTTAACAGTGCTAGAGTGAAATGAAGTGGGCTGGGCAGGATGAAAGTGAGCTGGCCTGGGTTAAACTGGGCTGGGTTGTATCAAACTGTGCTGGCCTGGGTTAAACTGGGCTTGCCTAGGGTAAAACTGGGCTGTACTGGGGTAAAACTGTGCTGTACTGGGTTAAAGTGGGGTGGGCTTTATCAAATTGGGCTGGACTGGGTTAAACTGGGCTGGAGTGGATTATACTGAGCTGGAGTATATTAAATATGGCTGGACTGGGTTAAACTGGGCTGGGCTGTTTCAAACTGGGCTGGCCCGGATTAAACTGGGCTGGGCTGTATCAAACTGGGCTGGCCTGGGTTAAACAGGGCTGGACTGGGTTAAACTGGGGTGGGCTGTATCAAACTGGGCTGGACAGGGTTAAACTGGGCTGGAGTGGATTATACTGAGCTGGAGTGTATTAAATATGGCTGGACTGGGTTAAACTGGGCTGGGCTGTTTCAAACTGGGCTGGCCCGGATTAAACTGGGCTGGGCTGTATCAAACTGGGCTGGCCTGGGTTAAACAGGGCTGGACTGGGTTAAACTGGGGTGGGCTGTATCAAACTGGGCTGGACTGGGTTAAACTGGGCTGGGCTGTATCAAGGTGGGTTGGCCCGGGTTAAACTGGGCTGGGATGGATTGAACTGAGCTGGACTGAATTAAATTGGTCTGGACAGGGTTAAACTGTGCTAGAGTGAACTGAAGTGGGCTGGGCAGGATGAAAGTGAGCTAGACAGGGATAAACTGGGCTGGGCTCGATCAAACTGAGCTGGACTGTGTTTAAACTGAGCTGGACTGTGTTAAACTGGGCTGGACTGGGTTAAAGTTTGCTAGAGTGAACTGAAGTGGGCTGGGCTGGATCAAAGTGAGCTGGACTGGGTTAAACTGTGCTGGAGTAAACTGAACTGGGCTGGTGAGGATCAAACTGAGCTGGGCTGTATCAAAGTTGGTTGGCCTGGGTTAAACTTGGCTGCACTGGGTTAAACTGGGCTGGAGTGTATTAAATGTGGCTGGACTGGGTTAAACTGGGCTGGACTGGGTTACACTGGGCTGGGATGGATTGAACTGATCTGGAGTGGATTAAACTAGGCTGGACAGGGTTAAACTGTGCTAGGGTGAACTGAACTGGGCTGGGCTGGATGAAACGGGCCTGGGCTGGGTTAAACTGGGGTGGATTGCATTCTACTGAGCTGGTGTGTATTAAAAATGGCTGGACTGGGTTAAAGTGGGCTGGGCTGGATCCAGCTGGGTTGGACTTGGTTAAAGTGGCTGGGCTGGATTGAAGTGAGCTGGACTGGATTAAACTGGGTTGAGCTGGATTGAATTGAGCTGGACTGGATCAAACTGAGCTGGCCTGGATTAAACACAGCTGGACTGGGTTAAACATGACTGGGCTGGGTTAAACTCTGCTGCTGTGAACTAAAGTGGGCTGGACTGTGTTAAACTGCACTGGGTTTGATTAAATTTAGCTGTAGTGGATTAAACTGGGCTGGACTGGGTTAAACTGAGCTGGACTGGGTTAAACTGGGTTTGGCTGGATTAAACTGGGCTGGAGTGTGTCAAACTGAGTTGGGCTGAATTAAACTGGGCTGGACTGGGTTAAACTGAGCTGGACTGGGTTAAACTGGGTTTGGCTGGATTAAACTGGGCTGGAGTGTGTCAAACTGAGTTGGGCTGAATTAAACTGAGCTGGACTGGGTGAAGCTGGGCTGGACTGGATTAAACTGAGATGGAGTGTATTAAACTGGGCTGGCCTGGACTAAAGTGGGCTGGCCTGGATTAAACTGAACTGGACTGGGTTAAACTTGGCTGTGCTGGGTTAAATTGAGCTGGACTGGTCTGGACTGGGTTAAACTGGGCTGGGCTGGATTGAACTGAGGTGGACTGGGTTAAAGTGGGCTTGACTGGGTTAAACAGTGCTAGAGTGAACTGAAGTGGGCTGGGCAGGATGAAAGTGAGCTGGACTGGGTTAAACTGGGCTGGCCTGGGTTAAACTGGGCTGTAGTGGGGTAAAACTGGGCTGTAGTGGGGTAAAAGTGGGCTGTACTGGGTTAAAGTGGAGTAGATTGAGCTGGTGTGTATTAAATATAGCTGGACTGGTTTAAACTGGGCTGGGTTAAACTGGACTGGAGTGGATTATACTGAGCTGGAGTGTATTAAATATGGCTGGACTGGGTTAAACTGGGCTGGGCTGTAACAAACTGCGCTGGGCTGTATCAAACTGGGCTGGCCTGGGTTAAACTGGGCTGGGCTGTATCAAACTGGGCTGGCCTGGGTTAAACTGGGCTGGACTGGGTTAAACTGGGCTGGGCTGTATCAAACTGGGCTGGACAGGGTTAAACTGAGCTGGAGTGGATTATACTGAGCTGGAGTGTATTAAATATGGTTGGACTGGGTTAAACTGGGCTGGGGTGTATCAGACTGGGCTGGACTGGGTTAAACTGGGCTGGGATGGACTGAACTGATCTGGAGTGGATTAAACTGGGGTGGACATCCTTTAACTGTGCTAGAGTGAACTGAAGTGGGCTGGGCTGTATCAAACTGATCTGGACTGAGTTAAACTGGGCTGGGCTGTGTTAAAGTGTGGTGGACTGGATTATACTGAGCTGGTGTGTATTAAGTATGGTTGGATTGGGTTAAACTGGGCTGGGCTGTATCAGGCTTGGTTGGACTGGGTTAAAGTGGGCTGGGCTGGATTGAAGTGAGATGGACCGGATTAAACTGGTCTGGACTAAGTTAAACTATGCTGGACTGGATTATACTGAGCTGGAGTGTATTAAAAATGGCTGGACTGAGTTAAACTGGGTTGGGCTGTATCAAACTGGGCTGGCCTGGGTTAAACTGGGCTGGCCTGGGTTAAAGTGGGGTGGAGTGTATTAAATATGGCTGGACTGGGTTAAACTGGGCTGGGCTGTATCAAACTGGGCTGGGCTGAGTTAAACTGTGTTGAGCTGTATCAAACTGGGCTGGCCTGGGTTAAACTGGGCTGGCCTGTTTTAAACTGGGCTGGGCTGGATCAAACTGAGCTGGACTGGGTTAAACTGTGCTAGTGTGAACTGAACTGGGCTGGGCGGGATTAAAGTGAGCTGGACTGGGTTCAAGTGGACTGGGCTGGATCAAATTGAGCTGGACTGTGTTTAAACTTAGCTGTAGTGGGTTAAAGTGGGCTGGAGTGGGTTAAACTGTGCTAGAGTGAACTGAACTGGGCTGGGCTCTATCAAACTTAGCTGGACTGTGTTTAAACTTAGCTGGACTGTGTTAAACTGGGCTGGACTGGCTTAAACTGTGCTAGAGTGAACTGAAGTGGGCTGGGCTGGATCAAACTGAGCTGGACTGGGTTAAACTGTGCTGGAGTAAACTGAACTGGGTTGGGGAGGATCAAACTGAGCTGGGCTGTGCCAAAGTGGGTTGGCCTGGGTTAAACTTGGCTGCACTGGGTTAAACTGGGCTGGAGTGTATTAAATGTGGCTGGACTGGGTTAAACTGGGCTGGACTGGGTTACACTGGGCTGGGATGGATTGAACTGATCTGGAGTGGATTAAACTAGGCTGGACAGGGTTAAACTGTGCTAGAGTGAACGGAACTGGGCTGGGCTGGATGAAACAGGGCTGGGCTGGTTTAAACTGGGGTGGATTGCATTCTACTGAGCTGGTGTGTATTAAAAATGGCTGGACTGGGTTAAACTGGGCTGGGCTGGATCCAACTGGTTAAAGTGAGCTGGGCTGGATTGAACTGAGCTGGACTGGATTAAACTGGGTTGAGCTGGATTGAATTGAGCTGGACTGGATCAAACTGAACTGGCCTGGATTAAACACAGCTGGACTGGGTTAAACAAGACTGGGCTGGGTTAAACTCTGCTGCTGTGAACTAAAGTGGGCTGGACTGTGTTAAACTGCGCTGGGTTTGATTAAATTTAGCTGGAGTGGATTAAACTGGGCTGGACTGGGTTAAACTGAGCTGGACTGGGTTAAACTGGGTTTGTCTGGATTAAACTGGGCTGGAGTGTGTCAAACTGAGTTGGGCTGGATTAAACTGAGCTGGACTGGATTAAACTGGGCTGGACTGGATTAAACGGCGATGGAGTGTATTAAGCTGGACTGGACTAAAGTGGGCTGGCCTGGATTAAACTGAACTGGACTGGGTTAAACTTGGCTGCGCTGGGTTAAATTGAGCTGGACTGGGTTAATCTGGGCTGGACTGGGTTAAACTGGGCTGGGCTGGATTGAACTGAGGTGGACTGGGTTAAATTGGGCTTGACTGGGTTAAACAGTGCTAGAGTGAACTGAAGTGGGCTGGGCAGGATGAAAGTGGACTGGGCAGGATGAAAGTGAGCTGGACTAGGTTAAACTGGGCTGGGTTGTATCAAACTGGGCTGGCCTTGGTTAAACTGGGCTGGACTGGGGTAAAACTGGGCTGTACTGGGTTAAACTGGGCTGGATTGGGTTAAAGTGGGGTGGGCTTAATCAAATTGGGCTGGACTGGGTTAAACTGGGCTGGAGTGGATTATACTGAGCTGGAGTATATTAAATATGGCTGGACTGGGTTAAACTGGGCTGGGCTGGATCAAATGGGCTGGACTGGGTTAGACTTGGCTGGACTGAGTTCACCTGGGCTGGGATTGATTGAACTGATCGGGAGTGGATTAAACTGTGCTAGAGTGAACTGAACTGGGCTGGGCTGGATTAAAGTGAGCTGGACTGAGTTAAACTGGTCTGGTCTGGGTTAAACTGGGGTGGACTGGAGTACATTGAGCTGGTGTGTATTAAATATAGCTGGACTGGGTTAAACTGGGCTGGGCTGGATTGAACTGAAGTGGGCTGGGCTGGATTGAACTGAGGTGGACTGGGTTAAAGTGGGCTTGACTGAGTTAAACAGTGATAGAGTGAAATGAAGTGGGCTGGGCAGGATGAAAGTGAGCTGTACTGGGTTAAACTGGGCTGGGTTGTATCAAACTGTGCTGGCCTGGGTTAAACTGGGCTTGCCTAGGGTAAAACTGGGCTGAACTGGGGTAAAACTGTGCTGTACTGGGTTAAAGTGGGGTGGGCTTTATCAAATTGGGCTGGACTGGGTTAAACTGGGCTGGAGTGGATTATACTGAGCTGGAGTATATTAAATATGGCTGGACTGGGTTAAACTGGGCTGGGCTGTTTCAAACTGGGCTGGCCCGGATTAAACTGGGCTGGGCTGTATCAAACTGGGCTGGCCTGGGTTAAACATGGCTGGACTGGGTTAAACTGTGCTAGAGTGAACTGAAGTGGGCTGGGCTGTATCAAACTGAGCTGGACTGGGTTAAACTGTGCTGGAGTAAACTGAACTGGGTTGGGGAGGATCAAACTGAGCTGGGCTGTGCCAAAGTGGGTTGGCCTGGGTTAAACTTGGCTGCACTGGGTTAAACTGGGCTGGACTGGGTTAAACTGGGCTGGACTGGGTTACACTGGGCTGGGATGGATTGAAGTGATCTGGAGTGGATTAAACTAGGCTGGACAGGGTTAAACTGTGCTAGAGTGAACTGAAGTGGGCTGGGCTGGATGAAACAGGGCTGGGCTGGGTTAAACTGGGGTGGATTGCATTCTACTGAGCTGGTGTGTATTAAATATGGCTGGACTGGGTTAAAGTGGGCTGGGCTGGATCCAACTGGGTTGGACTTGGTTAAAGTGGGCTGGGCTGGATTGAACTGAGCTGGACTTGATTAAACTGGGTTGAGCTGGATTGAATTGAGCTGGACTGGATCAAACTGGGTTGAGCTGGATTGAATTGAGCTGGACTGGATCAAACTGAGCTGGCCTGGATTAAACACAGCTGGACCGGGTTAAACATGACTGGGCTGGGTTAAACTCTGCTGCTGTGAACTAAAGTGGGCTGGACTGTGTTAAACTGCGCTGGGTTTGATTAAATTTAGCTGGAGTGGATTAAACTGGGCTGGACTGGGTTAAACTGAGCTGGACTGGGTTAAACTGGGCTTGTCTGGATTAAACTGGGCTGGAGTGTGTCAAACTGAGTTGGGCTGGATTAAACTGAGCTGGACTGGGTGAAGCTGGGCTGGACTGGATTAAAGTGAGATGGAGTGTATTAAACTGGGCTGGCCTGGACTAAAGTGGGCTGGCCTGGATTAAACTGAACTGGACTGGGTTAAACTTGGCTGCGCTGGGTTAAATTGAGCTGGACTGGGCTGGACTGGGTTAAACTGGGCTGGGCTGGATTGAACCGAAGTGGGCTGGGCTGGATTGAACTGAGGTGGACTGGGTTAAAGTGGGTTTGACTGAGTTTAACAGTGCTAGAGTGAAATGAAGTGGGCTGGGCAGGATGAAAGTGAGCTGGCCTGGGTTAAACTGGGCTGGGTTGTATCAAACTGTGCTGGCCTGGGTTAAACTGGGCTTGCCTAGGGTAAAACTGGGCTGTACTGGGGTAAAACTGTGCTGTACTGCGTTAAAGTGGGGTGGGCTTTATCAAATTGGGCTGGACTGGGTTAAACTGGGCTGGAGTGGATTATACTGAGCTGGAGTATATTAAATATGGCTGGACTGGGTTAAACTGGGCTGGGCTGTTTCAAACTGGGCTGGCCTGGATTAAACTGGGCTGCGCTGTATCAAACTGGGCTGGCCTGGGTTAAACAGGGCTGGACTGGGTTAAACTGGGGTGGGCTGTATCAAACTGGGCTGGACAGGGTTAAACTGGGCTGGAGTGGATTATACTGAGCTGGAGTGTATTAAATATGGTTGGACTGGGTTAAACTGTGCTGGGCTGTAACAAACTGGGCTGGGCTGTTTTAAACTGGGTTGGACTGGGTTAAACTTGGCTGGGCTGGATTATACTGAGGTGGAGTGTATTAAATATGGCTGGAGGGGGTTAAACTGGGCTGGGCTGTAACAAACTGGGCTGGACTGGGTTAAATATGGCTGGACTGGGTTAACCTGGGCTGGGCTGTATCAAGGTGGGCTGGCCTGGGTTAAACTGGGCTGGCCTGGGTTAAACTGGGCTGGGCTGTATTAAACTGGGCTGGCCTGAGTTAAACTGTGTTGAGCTGTATCAAACTGGGCTGGCCTGGGTTAAACTGGGCATGCCTGGGTTAAACTGGGCTGGGCTGGATCAAACTGAGCTGGACTGGGTTAAACTGCGCTAGTGTGAACTGAACTGGGCTGGGCTGGATTAAAGTTTGCTGGACTGGGTTCAAGTGGACCGGGCTGGATCAAATTGAGCTGGACTGTGTTTAAACTTAGCTGTAGTGGGTTAAAGTGGGCTGGAGTGGGTTAAACTGTGCTAGAGTGAACTGAACTGGGCTGGGCTCGATCAAACTTAGCTGGACTGTGTTTAAACTGAGCTGGACTGTGTTAAACTGGGCTGGACTGGCTTAAACTGTGCTAGAGTGAACTGAAGTGGGCTGGGCTGGATGAAAGAGGGCTGGGCTGGGTTAAACTGGGGTGGATTGCATTATCCTGAGCTGGTGTTTATTAAATATGGCTGGACTGGGTTAAAGTGGGCTGGGCTGGATCCAACTGGGTTGGACTTGGTTAAAGTGGGCTGGGCTGGATTGAACTGAGCTGGACTGGATTAAACTGGGTTGAGCTGGATTGAATTGAGCTGGACTGGATCAAACTGGGTTGAGCTGGATTGAATTGAGCTGGACTGGATCAAACTGAGCTGGCCTGGATTAAACACAGCTGGACCGGGTTAAACATGACTGGGCTGGGTTAAACTCTGCTGCTGCGAACTAAACTGGGCTGGACTGTGTTAAACTGCGCTGGGTTTGATTAAATTTAGCTGGAGTGGATTAAACTGGGCTGGACTGGGTTAAATTGAGCTGGACTGGGTTAAACTGGGCTTGTCTGGATTAAACTGGGCTGGAGTGTGTCAAACTGAGTTGGGCTGGATTAAACTGAGCTGGACTGGGTGAAGCTGGGCTGGACTGGATTAAAGTGAGATGGAGTGTATTAAACTGGGCTGGCCTGGACTAAAGTGGGCTGGCCTGGATTAAACTGAACTGGAGTGGGTTAAACTTGGCTGCGCTGGGTTAAATTGAGCTGGACTGGGCTGGACTGGGTTAAACTGGGCTGGGCTGGATTGAACCGAAGTGGGCTGGGCTGGATTGAACTGAGGTGGACTGGGTTAAAGTGGGTTTGACTGAGTTAAACAGTGCTAGAGTGAAATGAAGTGGGCTGGGCAGGATGAAAGTGAGCTGGCCTGGGTTAAACTGGGCTGGGTTGTATCAAACTGTGCTGGCCTGGGTTAAACTGGGCTTGCCTAGGATAAAACTGGGCTGTACTGGGGTAAAACTGTGCTGTACTGGGTTAAAGTGGGGTGGGCTTTATCAAATTGGGCTGGACTGGGTTAAACTGGGCTGGAGTGGATTATACTGAGCTGGAGTATATTAAATATGGCTGGACTGGGTTAAACTGGGCTGGGCTGTTTCAAACTGGGCTGGCCCGGATTAAACTGGGCTGGGCTGTATCAAACTGGGCTGGCCTGGGTTAAACAGGGCTGGACTGGGTTAAACTGGGGTGGGCTGTATCAAACTGGGCTGGACAGGGTTAAACTGGGCTGGAGTGGATTATACTGAGCTGGAGTGTATTAAATATGGTTGGACTGGGTTAAACTGTGCTGGGCTGTAACAAACTGGGCTGGGCTGGTTTAAACTGGGTTGGACTGGGTTAAACTTGGCTGGGCTGGATTATACTGAGGTGGAGTGTATTAAATATGGCTGGAGGGGGTTAAACTGGGCTGGGCTGTAACAAACTGGGCTGGACTGGGTTAAATATGGCTGGACTGGGTTAACCTGGGCTGGGCTGTATCAAGGTGGGCTGGCCCGGGTTAAACTGGGCTGGGATGGATTGAACTGAGCTGGACTGAATTAAATTGGGCTGGACAGGGTTAAACTGTGCTAGAGTGAACTGAAGTGGGCTGGGCAGGATGAAAGTGAGCTAGACAGGGATAAACTGGGCTGGGCTCGATCAAACTGAGCTGGACTGTGTTTAAACTGAGCTGGACTGTGTTAAACTGGGCTGGACTGGGTTAAAGTTTGCTAGAGTGAACTGAAGTGGGCTGGGCTGGATCAAAGTGAGCTGGACTGGGTTAAACTGCGCTGGAGTAAACTGAACTGGGCTGGTGAGGATCAAACTGAGCTGGGCTGTATCAAAGTTGGTTGGCCTGGGTTAAACTTGGCTGCACTGGGTTAAACTGGGCTGGAGTGTATTAAATGTGGCTGGACTGGGTTAAACTGGGCTGGACTGGGTTACACTGGGCTGGGATGGATTGAACTGATCTGGAGTGGATTAAACTAGGCTGGACAGGGTTAAACTGTGCTAGAGTGAACTGGGCTGGGCTGGATGAAACGGGGCTGGGCTGGGTTAAACTGGGGTGGATTGCAGTATACTGAGCTGGTGTGTATTAAAAATGGCTGGACTGGGTTAAAGTGGGCTGGGCTGGATCCAGCTGGGTTGGATTTGGTTAAAGTGGCTGGGCTGGATTGAACTGAGCTGGACTGGATTAAATTGAGCTGGCCTGGATTAAACACAGCTGGACTGGGTTAAACATGACTGGGCTGGGTTAAACTCTGCTGCTGTGAACTAAAGTGGGCTGGACTGTGTTAAACTGCGCTGGGTTTGATTAAATTTAGCTGTAGTGGATTAAACTGGGCTGGACTGGGTTAAACTGAGCTGGACTGGGTTAAACTGGGTTTGGCTGGATTAAACTGGGCTGGAGTGTGTCAAACTGAGTTGGGCTGGTTTAAACTGAGCTGGACTGGGTGAAGCTGGGCTGGACTGGATTAAACTGAGATGGAGTGTATTAAACTGGGCTGGCCTGGACTAAAGTGGGCTGGCCTGGATTAAACTGAACTGGAGTGGGTTAAACTTGGCTGCGCTGGGTTAAATTGAGCTGGACTGGGCTGGACTGGGTTAAACTGGGCTGGGCTGGATTGAACTGAGGTGGACTGGGTTAAAGTGGGCTTGACTGGGTTAAACAGTGCTAGAGTGAACTGAAGTGGGCTGGGCAGGATGAAAGTGAGCTGGACTGGGTTAAACTGGGCTGGCCTGGGTTAAACTGGGCTGTAGTGGGGTAAAAGTGGGCTGTACTGGGTTAAAGTGGAGTAGATTGAGCTGGTGTGTATTAAATATAGCTGGACTGGTTTAAACTGGGCTGGGTTAAACTGGACTGGAGTGGATTATACTGAGCTGGAGTGTATTAAATATGGCTGGACTGGGTTAAACTGGGCTGGACTGGGTTAAACTGGGCTGGGCTGTATCAAACTGGGCTGGCCTGGGTTAAACTGGGCTGGGCTGTATCAAACTGGGCTGGCCTGGGTTAAACTGGGCTGGTCTGGGTTAAACTGGGCTGGGCTGTATCAAACTGAGCTGGACTGGGTTAAACTGGGCTGGAGTGGATTATACTGAGCTGGAGTGTATTAAATATGGTTGGACTGGGTTAAACTGGGCTGGGGTGTATCAGACTGGGCTGGACTGGGTTAAACTGGGCTGGAGTGGATTATACTGAGCTGGAGTATATTAAATATGGCTGGACTGGGTTAAACTGGGCTGGGCTGTTTCAAACTTGGCTGGCCTGGGTTAAACTGGGCTGGGCTGTATCAAACTGGGCTGGCCTGGGTTAAACTGGGCTGGGCTGTATGAAACTGGGCTGGCCTGGGTTAAACTTGGGTGGACTGGGATAAACTGGGCTGGGCTGTGTTAAACTGGGCTGGACTGGGTTAAACTGGGCTGGGATGTATTGAACTGATCTGGAGTGGATGAAACTGGGCTGGACATGGTTAAACTGTGCTAGAGTGAACTGAACTGGCCTGGGCTGGATCAAACTGAGCTGGACTGGGTTAAACTGGGCTGGGCTGTATCAAAGTGGGCTGGACAGTGTTTAATGTGGGCTGGACTGGGTTACAACTGGGCTGGAGTGGATTATACCGAGCTGGAGTGTATTAAATATGTCTGGACTGGGTTAAACTGGGCTGGGCTGGATCAGAGTGGGCTGGACTGTGTTAAACTTGGGTGGGCTGGATGAAAACTGGGCTGGAGTGGGTTAAACTGGGTTGGCCAGGGTTAAACGGGGTGGACTGGATTATACTGAGGTGGTATGTATTAAATACTGCTGGACTGGGTTAAACTGGGCTGGGCTGTATCAAAGTGGGCTGGCCCTGGTTAAAGTGGGCTGGGATGGATTGAACTGAGCTGGACTGAATTAAATTGGTCTGGAGAGGTTTAAACTGTGCTAGAGTGAACTGAACAGGGCTGGGCTGGATCAAAGTGAGCTAGACTGTGTTTAAAATGAGCTGGACTGCGTTAAAGTGGGCTGGACTGGGTTAAACTGTGCTAGAGTGAACTGAAGTGGGCTGGGCTGGATCAAAGTGACCTGGACTGGGTTAAAGTGGGCTGGGTTGTATCAAACTGAGCTGGACTGTGTTTAAACTGAGCTGGACTGGGTTAAACTGGGCTGTAGTGAACTGAAGTGGGCTGGGCTGGATCAAACTGAGCTGGACTGGGTTAAACTGGGCTGGGCTGGATGAAAACTATGCTGGACTGTGTTTAAAGTGGGCTGGACTGGGTTAAACTGGGCTGGAGTAGATTATACTGAGCTGGAGTGTATTAAATATGCTGGACTGGGTTAAACTGGGTTGGGTTGGATGAAAACTGGGCTGGACTGTGTTAAACTTGGCTGGACTGGGTTAAACTGTGCTGGGATAGATTGAACTGATCTGGAGTGGATTAAACTGGGCTGGACATGGTTAAACTGTGCTAGAGTGAACTGAACTGGGCTGGGCTGGATGAAACTGAGCTGGACTGGGTTAAACTGTGCTGGGCTGTGTTAAACTGTGTTGGACTAGATTATACTGAGGTGGTGTGTATTAAATATGTCTGGACTGGGTTAAACTGGGCTGGGCTGTATCAAACTGGGCTGGGCTGTATCAAACTGGGCTTGGCTGTATGAAACTGGGCTGGCCTGGGTTAAACTTGGGTGGACTGGGTTAAACTGGGCTGGACTGGGTTAAACTGGGCTGGACATGGTTAAACTGGGCTGGACATGGTTAAACTGTGCTAGCGTGAACTGAACTGGGCTGGGCTGGATCAAACTGAGCTGGACTGGGTTAAACTGGGGTAGACTGGATTATACTGAGCTGGTGTGTATTAAATATGGCTGGACTGGGTTAAATTGGGCTGGGCTGGATGAAACTGAGCTGGACTGGGTTAAACTGGGCTGGGCTGTGTTAAACTGTGTTGGACTGGATTATACTGAGCTGGTGTGTATTAAATATGGCTGGACTGTGTAAAACTGGGCTGGGCTGTATCAAACTGGGCTGGGCTGTATGAAACTGGGCTGACCTGGGTTAAACTTGGGTGGACTGGGTTAAACTGGGCTGGGCTGGATGAAAACTGTGCTGGGCTGGGTTAAACTTGGCTGGACTGGGTTAAACTGGGCTGGACTGTGTTAAACTGGGCTGGACTGGGTTAAACTGGGCTGGGATGGATGGAACTGATCTGGAGTGGATTAAACTGGGCTGGACATGGTTAAACTGTGCTAGAGTGAACAGAGCTGGGCTGGGCTGGATCAAACTGAGCTGGACTGGGTTAAACTGGGCTGGAGTGGATTATCCTGAGCTGGTGTGTATTAAATTTGGCTGGACTGGGTTAAACTGGGCTGGGCTGGATGAAAACTGTGCTGGGCTGTGTTAAACATGGCTGGACTGGGTTAAACTGGGCTGGACTGGGTTAAACTGGGCTGGGATGGATTGAACTGATCTGGAGTGGATTAAACTGGGCTGGACATGGTTAAACAGTGCTAGAGTGAACTGAACTGGGCTGTGCTGGATCAAACTGAGCTGGACTGGGTTAAACTGGGGCAGACTGGATTATACTGAGCTGGTGTGTATTAAATATGGCTGGACTGGGTTAAACTTGGCTGGGCTGTACCAAACTGGGCTGGGCTGGATGAAAACTGTGCTGGGCTGGGTTAAACTTGGCTAGACTGGGTTAAACTGGGCTGGGATGGATTGAAATGATCTGGAGTGGATTAAACTGGGCTGGACATGTTTAAACTGTGCTAGCGTGAACTGAACTGGGCTGGGCTGGATCAATCTGAGCTGGACTGGGTTAAACTGGGGTAGACTGGATTATACTGAGCTGGTGTGTACTAAATATGGATGGACTGTGTTAAACTGGCAGGGCTGGATGAAAACTGTGCTGGACTGTGTTAAAATTGGGTGGACTGGGTAAAACTGGGCTGGGCTGTATCAAACTGGGCTGGACTGGATTATACTGAGTTGGAGTGTATTAAATACGGCTGGAATGGGTTAAACTTTGCTGGACTGGGTTAAACAGGGCTGGGATGGACAGAACTGATCTGGAGTGGATTTAACTGGGCTGGACTTGGATAAACTGTGCTAGAGTGAATTGAACAGGGCTGGGCTGGATCAAAGTGAGCTAGACTGTGTTTAAAATGAGCTGGACTGTGTTAAACTGGGCTGGACTGGGTTAAACTGTGCTAGAGTGAACTGAAGTGGGCTGGGCAGGATCAAAGTGAGCTGGACTGGGTTAAAGTGGGCTGGGCTCGATCCAACTGAAATAGACTGGGTTAAACTGGGCTGGAGTGGATTATACTGAGCTGGAGTGTATTAAATATGCTGGACTGGGTTAAACTGGGCTGGGTTGGATGAAAAGTGGGCTGGACTGGGTTAAACTTGGCTGGACTGGGTTAAACTGGGCTGGGATGTATTGAACTGATCTGGAGTGGATGAAACTGGGCTGGACATGGTTAAACTGTGCTAGAGTGAACTGAACTGGCCTGGGCTGTATCAAACTGAGCTGGACTGGGTTAAACTGGGCTGGGCTGTATCAAAGTGGGCTGGACAGTGTTTAATGTGGGCTGGACTGGGTTACAACTGGGCTGGAGTGGATTATACCGAGCTGGAGTGTATTAAATATGTCTGGACTGGGTTAAACTGGGCTGGGCTGGATCAGAGTGGGCTGGACTGTGTTAAACTTGGGTGGGCTGGATGAAAACTGGGCTGGAGTGGGTTAAACTGGGTTGGCCAGGGTTAAACGGGGTGGACTGGATTATACTGAGGTGGTATGTATTAAATACTGCTGGACTGGGTTAAACTGGGCTGGGCTGTATCAAAGTGGGCTGGCCCTGGTTAAAGTGGGCTGGGATGGATTGAACTGAGCTGGACTGAATTAAATTGGTCTGGAGAGGTTTAAACTGTGCTAGAGTGAACTGAACAGGGCTGGGCTGGATCAAAGTGAGCTAGACTGTGTTTAAAATGAGCTGGACTGCGTTAAAGTGGGCTGGACTGGGTTAAACTGTGCTAGAGTGAACTGAAGTGGGCTGGGCTGGATCAAAGTGACCTGGACTGGGTTAAAGTGGGCTGGGTTGTATCAAACTGAGCTGGACTGTGTTTAAACTGAGCTGGACTGGGTTAAACTGGGCTGTAGTGAACTGAAGTGGGCTGGGCTGGATCAAACTGAGCTGGACTGGGTTAAACTGGGCTGGGCTGGATGAAAACTATGCTGGACTGTGTTTAAAGTGGGCTGGACTGGGTTAAACTGGGCTGGAGTAGATTATACTGAGCTGGAGTGTATTAAATATGCTGGACTGGGTTAAACTGGGTTGGGTTGGATGAAAACTGGGCTGGACTGTGTTAAACTTGGCTGGACTGGGTTAAACTGTGCTGGGATAGATTGAACTGATCTGGAGTGGATTAAACTGGGCTGGACATGGTTAAACTGTGCTAGAGTGAACTGAACTGGGCTGGGCTGGATGAAACTGAGCTGGACTGGGTTAAACTGTGCTGGGCTGTGTTAAACTGTGTTGGACTAGATTATACTGAGGTGGTGTGTATTAAATATGTCTGGACTGGGTTAAACTGGGCTGGGCTGTATCAAACTGGGCTGGGCTGTATCAAACTGGGCTTGGCTGTATGAAACTGGGCTGGCCTGGGTTAAACTTGGGTGGACTGGGTTAAACTGGGCTGGACTGGGTTAAACTGGGCTGGACATGGTTAAACTGGGCTGGACATGGTTAAACTGTGCTAGCGTGAACTGAACTGGGCTGGGCTGGATCAAACTGAGCTGGACTGGGTTAAACTGGGGTAGACTGGATTATACTGAGCTGGTGTGTATTAAATATGGCTGGACTGGGTTAAATTGGGCTGGGCTGGATGAAACTGAGCTGGACTGGGTTAAACTGGGCTGGGCTGTGTTAAACTGTGTTGGACTGGATTATACTGAGCTGGTGTGTATTAAATATGGCTGGACTGTGTAAAACTGGGCTGGGCTGTATCAAACTGGGCTGGGCTGTATGAAACTGGGCTGACCTGGGTTAAACTTGGGTGGACTGGGTTAAACTGGGCTGGGCTGGATGAAAACTGTGCTGGGCTGGGTTAAACTTGGCTGGACTGGGTTAAACTGGGCTGGACTGTGTTAAACTGGGCTGGACTGGGTTAAACTGGGCTGGGATGGATGGAACTGATCTGGAGTGGATTAAACTGGGCTGGACATGGTTAAACTGTGCTAGAGTGAACAGAGCTGGGCTGGGCTGGATCAAACTGAGCTGGACTGGGTTAAACTGGGCTGGAGTGGATTATCCTGAGCTGGTGTGTATTAAATTTGGCTGGACTGGGTTAAACTGGGCTGGGCTGGATGAAAACTGTGCTGGGCTGTGTTAAACATGGCTGGACTGGGTTAAACTGGGCTGGACTGGGTTAAACTGGGCTGGGATGGATTGAACTGATCTGGAGTGGATTAAACTGGGCTGGACATGGTTAAACAGTGCTAGAGTGAACTGAACTGGGCTGTGCTGGATCAAACTGAGCTGGACTGGGTTAAACTGGGGCAGACTGGATTATACTGAGCTGGTGTGTATTAAATATGGCTGGACTGGGTTAAACTTGGCTGGGCTGTACCAAACTGGGCTGGGCTGGATGAAAACTGTGCTGGGCTGGGTTAAACTTGGCTAGACTGGGTTAAACTGGGCTGGGATGGATTGAAATGATCTGGAGTGGATTAAACTGGGCTGGACATGTTTAAACTGTGCTAGCGTGAACTGAACTGGGCTGGGCTGGATCAATCTGAGCTGGACTGGGTTAAACTGGGGTAGACTGGATTATACTGAGCTGGTGTGTACTAAATATGGATGGACTGTGTTAAACTGGCAGGGCTGGATGAAAACTGTGCTGGACTGTGTTAAAATTGGGTGGACTGGGTAAAACTGGGCTGGGCTGTATCAAACTGGGCTGGACTGGATTATACTGAGTTGGAGTGTATTAAATACGGCTGGAATGGGTTAAACTTTGCTGGACTGGGTTAAACAGGGCTGGGATGGACAGAACTGATCTGGAGTGGATTTAACTGGGCTGGACTTGGATAAACTGTGCTAGAGTGAATTGAACAGGGCTGGGCTGGATCAAAGTGAGCTAGACTGTGTTTAAAATGAGCTGGACTGTGTTAAACTGGGCTGGACTGGGTTAAACTGTGCTAGAGTGAACTGAAGTGGGCTGGGCAGGATCAAAGTGAGCTGGACTGGGTTAAAGTGGGCTGGGCTCGATCCAACTGAAATAGACTGGGTTAAACTGGGCTGGAGTGGATTATACTGAGCTGGAGTGTATTAAATATGCTGGACTGGGTTAAACTGGGCTGGGTTGGATGAAAAGTGGGCTGGACTGGGTTAAACTTGGCTGGACTGGGTTAAACTGGGCTGGGATGGATTATACTGAGCTGGAGTGTATTAAATATGCTGGACTGGGTTAAACTGGGCTGGGTTGGATGAAAAGTGGGCTGGACTGGGTTAAACTTGGCTGGACTGGGTTAAACTGGGCTGGGATGGATTGAACTGATCTGGAGTGGATTAAACTGGGCTGGACATGGTTAAACTGTGCTAGAGTGAACTAAACTGGGCTGGGCTGTATCAAACTGAGCTGGGCTGGGTTAAACTGGGGTACTGGATTATACTGAGCTGGTGTGTATTAAATATGGCTGGACTGGGTTAAACTGGGCTGGGCTGTATGAAACTGGGCTGGCCTGTGTTAAACTTGGGTGGACTGGGTGAAACTGGGCTGGGCTGGATGAAAACTTGGCTGGGCTGGGTTAAACGTGGCTGGACTGGGTTAAACTGGGCTAGAGTGAACTGAAGTGGGCTGGGCTGGATCAAAGTGATCTGGATTGGGTTAAAGTGGGCTGGGTTGTATCAAAATGAGCTGGACTATGCTGGACTGTGTTTAAAGTGGGCTAGACTGGTTTAAACTGGGCTGGAGTAGATTATACTGAGCTGGAGTGTATTAAATATGCTGGACTGGGTTAAACTGGGTGGGGTTGGATGAAAACTGGGCTGGACTGGGTTAAACTTGGCTGGACTGGGTTAAACTGGGCTGGGACAGATTGAACTGATCTGGAGTGGATTAAACTGGGTTGGACGTGGTTAAACTGTGCTAGAGTGAACTGAACTGGGCTGGGCTGGATGAAACTGAGCTGGACTGGGTTAAACTGGGCTGGGCTGTGTTAAACTGGGTTGGACTGGATTATACTGAGCTGGTGTGTATTAAATATGTCTGGACTGGGTTAAACTGGGCTGGGCTGTATCAAACTGGGCTGGGCTGTATGAAACTGGGCTGGCCTGGGTTGAACTTGGGTGGACTGTGTTAAACTGGGCGGGACTGAATGAAAACTGTGCTGGGCTGGGTTAAACTTGGCTGGACTGGGTTAAACTGGGCTGGACTGGGTTAAACTGGGCTGGGATGGATGGAACTGATCTGGAGTGGATTAAACTGGGCTGGACATGGTTAAACTGTGCTAGCGTGAACTGAACTGGGCTGGGCTGGATCAAACTGAGCTGGACTGGGTTAAACTGGGGTAGACTGGATTATACTGAGCTGGTGTGTATTAAATATGGCTGGACTGGGTTAAACTGGGCTGGGCTGGATGAAAACTGTGCTGGACTGGGTTAAACTTGGGTGGACTGTGTAAAACTGGGCTGGGCTGTATCAAACTCGCTGGACTGGATTATACTGAGTTGGAGTGTATTAAGTACGGCTGGAGTGGGTTAAACTTTGCTGGACTGGGTGAAACTGGGCTTGGATGGACTGAACAGATCTGGAGTGGATTTAACTGGGCTGGACTTGGTTAAACTGTGCTAGAGTGAACTGAAGTGGGCTGGGCTGTATCAAACTGAGCTGGACTGGGTTAAACTGGGCTGGGCTGTATCAAAGTGGGCTGGACAGTGTTTAAAGTGGGCTGGACTGGGTTAAACTGGGCTGGAGTGGATTATCCTGAGCTGGAGTGTATTAAATATGGCTGGGCTGGATCAGAGTGGGCTGGACTGTGTTAAACTTGGGTGGGCTGGATGAAAACTGGGCTGGAGTGGGTTAAACTGGGTTGGCCCGGGTTAAACGGGGTGGACTGGATTATACTGAGGTAGTATTTATTAAATACTGCCGGACTGGGTTAAACAGGGCTGGGCTGGATCAAAGTGAGCTAGACTGTGTTTAAAATGAGCTGGACTGTGTTAAAGTGGGCTGGATTGGGTTAAACTGTGCTAGAGTGAACTGAAGTGGGCTGGGCTGGATCAAAGTGACCTGGACTGGGTTAAAGTGGGCTGGGTTGTATCAAACTGAGCTGGACTGTGTTTAAACTGAGCTGGACTGGGTTAAACTGGGCTGGAGTGAACTGAAGTGGGCTGGGCTGGATCAAACTGAGCTGGACTGGGTTAAACTGGGCTGGGCTGGATGAAAACTATGCTGGACTGTGTTTAAAGTGGGCTGGACTGGGTTAAACTGGGCTGGAGTAGATTATACTGAGCTGCGGTGTATTAAATATGCTGGACTGGGTTAAACTGGGTTGGGTTGGATGAAAACTGGGCTGGACTGGGTTAAACTTGGCTGGACTGGGTTAAACTGTGCTGGGATAGATTGAACTGATCTGGAGTGGATTAAACTGGGCTGGACATGGTTAAACTGTGCTAGAGTGAACTGAACTGGGCTGGGCTGGATGAAACTGAGCTGGACTGGGTTAAACTGGGCTGGGCTGTGTTAAACTGGGCTGGACAGTGTTTAAAGTGGGCTGGACTGGGTTAAACTGGGCTGGAGTGGATTATCCTGAGCTGGAGTGTATTAAATATGGCTGGGCTGGATCAGAGTGGGCTGGACTGTGTTAAACTTGGCTGGGCTGGATGAAAACTGGGCTGGAGTGGGTTAAACTGGGTTGGCCCGGGTTAAACGGGGTGGACTGGATTATACTGAGGTAGTATTTATTAAATACTGCTGGACTGGGTTAAACTGGGCTGGGCTGTATCAAAGTGGGCTGGCCCTGGTTAAAGTGGGCTGGGATGGATTGAACTGAGCTGGACTGAATTAAATTGGTCTGGAGAGGGTTAAACTGTGCTAGAGTGAACTGAACAGGGCTGGGCTGGATCAAAGTGAGCTAGACTGTGTTTAAAATGAGCTGGACTGTGTTAAAGTGGGCTGGACTGGGTTAAACTGTGCTAGAGTGAACTGAAGTGGGCTGGGCTGGATCAAAGTGAGCTGGACTGGGTTAAAGTGGGCTGGGTTGTATCAAACTGAGCTGGACTGTGTTTAAACTGAGCTGGACTGGGTTAAACTGGGCTGGAGTGAACTGAAGTGGGCTGGGCTGGATCCAGCTGAGCTGGACTGGGTTAAACTGGGCTGGGTTGTATCACACTGACCTGGACAGTGTTTAAAGTGGGCTGGACTGGGTTAAACTGGGCTGGAGTGGATTATCCTGAGCTGGAGTGTATTAAATATGGCTGGGCTGGATCAGAGTGGGCTGGACTGTGTTAAACTTGGCTGGGCTGGATGAAAACTGGGCTGGAGTGGGTTAAACTGGGTTGGCCCGGGTTAAACGGGGTGGACTGGATTATACTGAGGTAGTATTTATTAAATACTGCTGGACTGGCTTAAACTGGGCTGGGCTGTATCAAAGTGGGCTGGCCCTGGTTAAAGTGGGCTGGGATGGATTGAACTGAGCTGGACTGAATTAAATTGGTCTGGAGAGGGTTAAACTGTGCTAGAGTGAACTGAACAGGGCTGGGCTGGATCAAAGTGAGCTAGACTGTGTTTAAAATGAGCTGGACTGTGTTAAAGTGGGCTGGACTGGGTTAAACTGTGCTAGAGTGAACTGAACAGGGCTGGGCTGGATCAAAGTGAGCTAGACTGTGTTTAAAATGAGCTGGACTGTGTTAAAGTGGGCTGGACTGGGTTAAACTGTGCTAGAGTGAACTGAAGTGGGCTGGGCAGGATCAAAGTGAGCTGGACTGGGTTAAAGTGGGCTGGGTTGTATCAAACTGAGCTGGACTGTGTTTAAACTGAGCTGGACTGGGTTAAACTGGGCTGTAGTGAACTGAAGTGGGCTGGGCTGGATCCAGCTGAGCTGGACTGGGTTAAACTGGGCTGGGTTGTATCACACAGACCTGGACTGTGTTTAAAGTGGGCTGGACTGGGTTAAACTGGGCTGGAGTGGATTATACTGAGCTGGAGTGTATTAAATATGCTGGACTGGGTTAAACTGGGCTGGGTTGGATGAAAACTAGGCTGGACTGGTTTAAACTTGGCTGGACTGGGTTAAACTGGGCTGGGATGGATTGAACTGATCTGGAGTGTATTAAACATGGCTGGACATGGTTAAACTGTGCTAGACTGAACTAAACTGGGCTGGGCTGGATGAAACTGAGCTGGGCTGTGTTAAACTGGGGTAGACTGGATTATACTGAGCTGATGTGTATTAAATATGGCTGGACTGGGTGAAACTGGGCTGGGCTGGATGAAACTGGGGTGGGCTGGGTTAAACATGACTGGACTGGGTGAAACTCGGCTGGGATGGATTGAACTGATCTGGAGTGGATGAAACTGGGCTGGACAAGGTTAAACTGTGCTAGAGTGAACTGAAGTGGGCTGGGCTGGATCAAACTGAGCTGGACTGGGTTAAACTGGGCTGGGCTGTATCAAACTGGGCTGGACAGTGTTTAATGTGGGCTGGACTGGGTTAAACTGGGCTGGAGTGGATTATACCGACCTGGAGTGTATTAAATATGTCTGGACTGGACTGGGTTAAACTGGGCTGGGCTGCATCAGACTGGGCTGTACTGTGTTAAACTTGGCTGGGCTGGATGAAAACTGGGCTGGAGTGGGTTAAACTGGGTTGGCCCGGGTTAAACGGGGTGGACTGGATTATACTGAGGTAGTATTTATTAAATACTGCCGGACTGGGTTAAACTGGGCTGGGCTGTATCAAAGTGGGCTGGCACTGCTTAAAATGGCAGGGCTGGATTGAACTGAGCTGGACAGAATTAAATTGGTCTGGAGAGGGTTAAACTGTGCTAGAGTGAACTGAACAGGGCTGGGCTGGATCAAAGTGAGCTAGACTGTGTTTAAAATGAGCTGGACTGTGTTAAAGTGGGCTGGACTGGGTTAAACTGTGCTAGAGTGAACTGAAGTGGGCTGGGCTGGATCAAACTGAGCTGGACTGGGTTAAACTGGGCTGGGTTGTATCAAACTGAGCTGGACTGTGTTTAAACTGAGCTGGACTGGGTTAAACTGGGCTGGAGTGAACTGAAGTGGGCTGGGCTGGATCAAACTGAGCTGGACTGGGTTAAACTGGGCTGGGCTGGATGAAAACTATGCTGGACTGTGTTTAAAGTGGGCTGGACTGGGTTAAACTGGGCTGGAGTAGATTATACTGAGCTGGAGTGTATTAAATATGCTGGACTGGGTTAAACTGGGTTGGGTTGGATGAAAACTGGGCTGGACTGTGTTAAACTTGGCTGGACTGGGTTAAACAGTGCTGGGATAGATTGAACTGATCTGGAGTGGATTAAACTGGGCTGGACATGGTTAAACTGTGCTAGAGTGAACTGAACTGGGCTGGGCTGTATCAAACTGAGCTGGACTGGGTTAAACTGGGCTGGGCTGTATCAAAGTGGGCTGGACAGTGTTTAATGTGGGCTGGACTGGATTAAACTCGGCTGGAGTGGATTATACCGAGCTGGAGTGTATTAAATATGTCTGGACTGGGTTAAACTGGGCTGGGCTGGATGAAAACTGTGCTGGACTGGGTTAAACTTGGGTGGACTGGGTTAAACTGGGCTGGGATGGATTGAACAGATCTGGAGTGGATTAAACTGGGCTGGACTGGGTTAAACTGTGCTAGAGTGAACTGAACTGAGCTGGGCTGTATCAAACTGAGCTGGACTGGGTTAAACTGGGCTGGGCTGTATCAAAGTGGGCTGGACAGTGTTTAAATTGGGCTGGACTGTGTTAAACTGGGCTGGAGTGGATTATACTGAGCTGGAGTGTATTAAATATGGCTGGACTGGGTTAAACTGGGCTGGGCTGGATCAGAGTGGGCTGGACTGTGTTAAACTTGGCTGGGCTGGATGAAAACTGGGCTGGAGTGGGTTAAACTGCGTTGGCCAGGGTTAAACTGGGGTGGACTGGATTATACTGAGCTGGTATGTATTAAATACTGCTGGACTGTGTTAAACTTGGCTGGGCTGTATCAAAGTGGGCTGGCCCTGGTTAAACTGGGCTGGGATGGATTGAACTGAGCTGGACTGAATTAAATTGGGCTGGAGAGGTTTAAAGTGTGCTAGAGTGAACTGAACAGGGCTGGGCTGGATCAAACTGTGCTGGGCTGGGTTAAACTGGGGTAGACTGGATTATACTGAGCTGGTGTGTATTAAATTTGGCTGGACTGGGTTAAACTGGGCTGGGCTGTATCAAACTGGGGTGGCCTGGGTTAAATTTGTGTGGACTGGGTTAAACTGGGCTGGGCTGGATGAAAACTGGGCTGGTCTGTATCAAACTGGGCTGGACTGGATTATACTGAGTTGGAGTGTATTAAATACGGCTGGAATGGGTTAAAGTTTGCTGGACTGAGTTAAACTGGGCTGGGATGAACTGAAGTGATCTGGAGTGGATTAAACTGGGGTGGACATGGTTAAACTGTGCTAGAGTGAACTGAAGTGGGCTGGGCTGTATCAAACTGAGCTGGACTGGATTAAACTGGGCTGGGCTGTATCAAACTGGGCTGGCCCGGGTTAAACTGTTCTGGACGGGGTTAAACTGGGGTGGACTGGATTATACTGAGCTGGTGTGTATTAAATATTGCTGGACTGGGTTAAACTTGGCTGGGCTTTATCAGACTGGGCTGGACTGGGTTAAACTGGTCTGGACAGGGTTAAAGTGGGCTGGGCTGGATTGAATTGAGATGGACTGGATTAAACTGGGCAGGACTGGTTTTAACTGGGCTGGACTGGATTATACAGAGCTGGATTGTATTAAATATGGCTGTACTAGTTTAAACTGAGCTGGAGTGGGATTAACTGGGGTGTCCTTGATTAAACTGAGCTGGACTGGACTACACAGGGCTGGTGTGGAGTAAGCTGCGCTGGACGTCATTAAACTTGACTGGACTGGGTTAAACTGATCTTGACTGTATTCAACTGAGGTGGACTGGCCTATACGGGGCTGGAGCTGACTAAAATGTGCTGGACTGAGTTAAACTGGGCTGGGCTGAATTCAGGTGGGCTTGACTGGATTAAATGGAGCTGGACTGGATTAAACTGGGCTGGACTGAACTGGGCTGGGCTAAGTTAAACTGAGCTGGAGTTCTCTGATCTGCAGATCTGCAGTTCTCCACACCTGAGCACTGCCTACAGAAAACAATAATGAGGGATGTTTTAATTTCATGAAAATTATAAGACACTCAGTTGCTGATTCAGTCTGCAAAATATAGCTCACCTTGCTCAAGTCAGCTCTAGGTCACAGGTCTCACTTAGCTCCTTGTTCTGCACCTCCGAATTAAAAATACACAGCAAGTCATAAGCCCCCCAGGAGAATAAGGCATAACTTCCTTCTGACACAACAAGTTTACCTACCTGGTACCTTCAACACTGCTCAACCCTCCTCCCATAGTAGAGTCCAACACTGAGCCTCTCCTTCTCTCCAGGTCCTAGGAGTACAATAGAGACACATGACCACAGTGCTTGGAAAAAGTGCCCAACCTCACAATCTTTCTCCTTATCTCCCTGACTCACCTCAAGCACTCATCTGACTCCAGTGGTAGAAGGCAGACCCTGCAACACCAAACACAAATACTGAACCCCTTTGCCATGCTCTTCTCAACTCTAAACCACCAAACCCACACAGACAACCCCCTTACCTTCTCATGGCCCTCCTCAGTTGTCAGCTTCACCTCTCTGGAGTTACCTGCAGCACCTACAAAAGAAATGGAAACAAGCACACACAAAGAGATATAGAAGCTGCACCCTGGCCTCAGCAACTATCATTTCTCTCTCCTGTCATTTCACTACTCATCCACTAAACTTGAAAGGTTTTCCATCCCTTTATTCTAACATGTACACCCCTTGGAAAACACTAACAAGAAATAAAAAATACAGTTTTATGAAAATGACAAGACCATGAAATACGTTGTTACTTGGGTGTTCTAAGCATGGCTCACCTTGGCTAAATAACCTCAATGTCTTTTTTCACTTAAAATGTGAAAGCAAGTCTGAGCCAGGGAGTCTGTGTTAGCCTCAATGTATGATTTGTGTGGATATGTGAGTCAGTGAATGCCAGGTTGAGCCTAAGTCTGAGCTGGAGTGTCTGTGCAGTTTAAATACATGAGACTGAACCAGCCTGTGTGGAAAGAAACCCATGTGAGTCTGAGCCCCAGAATCTGAGACAGAAAAACCCTATGTGCTCTGAAACCAAATATAATTCAAAATCTAACTGAATAAAAGTGAAGCTGTGTAGTCTGTGAATTTTGAATGCAAATCTAAAGCAAAAGAAGAAAGCCAAAAAGTTCAAGCCAGAAAACAACCAAGAAACCAAACCCAGATAAAAAAGACCCAGCTGTACCTTGTCAGGCTGTTTTTATCCTAGCTGGTAATTTGCCCCACCCCTGAGCCAGGGAATTGAGGGAGGGGTTGTGGGTAGGGCCTGGGGTATATAAGGCAGAGCTTTGAAACAAAGGAGCTTCTTTAAAGTTTGGCTCTTTCCGTGGTAAGGTCTCTGGGGTGTTTTGTGTTTTTAATGTTTTCTGTTTTGTTTTTGTAATTTTTAAAAATTTTTTTTTTTTTAGGTCTAAGTTTTAAGTTGCCAGAATGTTTATGTGTCCATGTGCCACTAAAGTCTTTTGTGCTGTGATTTTCTTTGAGATGTTATTGTTATTGGTGGTACTAAGCTAAATGTTTTTTTTTTTTGTTGCTTTCAGCCACAGAAGTAATGGCAGAAGTTGTTTTTGGTTTATGTTCTTGTTAATGGGATTTTGTTTCTGTTCTTTTTTGTATATAGTGGTCATGGCTGTGGTTACTGAACAACCATACAGGTTATGTGGCTAAGAGCTTTTGTAAGAGTGCTTTTGGGTCTGTGGTATTACAAAATCTAAGTTCGATGCTTAGGTTTACAGAAGACCAAAAGGGGATATTATTATTGTTTTGGGATGAGGCTGTTAAAGAAATGGTGGTATTTGGCAGAGAAAGGTCTAAGAATGTTTTTTAGTTAGCTCATTTATTATGTTAAAAGTCTAAAGTATAGGAGACGCTGGTTCTTTACACTCTGCATGTACTTAAGATTTCAGAGCATTTCTTTTTAATTGTTTGCCTTTAAAATGTTATATGGCTACTTTTTTGTTTGGGTTTTTCTTTCCTATTGTTATTGCAGATGAGAGAAATGAATTGGGTGGATGCTGTGAACACCCAGGTGTCTAGTATGAGACACCTGAGCAATAAGTACGATTTGAGACTTAAGTCACTATAAAAACGAAGCAGGAAGACTACTTTTTGGCAGAAGAGGGGTGGGGAACAGCATCAGAATAGCAGGAATAGGTCTGAAATGCGCCATAAAGATGACAAAACCGAAATGGGATGTTTTATAGCACCATCTCACAGTGGGCAAAGTAATACAGCTTGGCTGTTTCAGTGAGTGCATTTGATTGTGATCTGTGTTGGCGTTTCCACATCACTGCTAAAACTAAAGGTGGTAAGCCTGTTGTTTGGACTCGTTCTTTCTATTCTGACTGATTACATTGGTTATTTAAAAGTGGGCTAAGTATTTGTTTTCAGTACTTGTAAGAGTTCAGGAAAGACCATACTTTGTTTCAGACACCTCAGCAATAGTCTTCTGGGGCACTGCTCCAGTTTCCTTTTCCAGTTGTGAAAAGGTGAGGGTTTGTTTTAGAGTGTGTTGTCTCAGTGTTTAGAAGAACACAGCAAAGGGGGTTCAGTTTGTGTTTGGTATTGCAGGTCTGGCCCTGGACCTTTGGAGTCAGATGAGAGCTTGTCTTGAGTCACGGAAGTAAGGAGAAGGATCGTAGGCTCGGTCAGTTTTGCAAGAACCATGGTCATTGGATTTTTTTGCTCTTCTAGGGCATGGAGAGTAGGAGATGCTTGGAATCAGACTGTGGAATGGCTTTCGGACAGGCGAGGCCAGTGTTGAGGCGCTTTGGAGGAGCTTGAGGGTTGGTAAGCAACAGGCTGGGCGGGACGGCTGGGGTGGTGGAGATGAGGGCCACCACAGGCTGTTCCCTGTTTTTGGTTTGTTTCTGGCAGATGATGAAGAGGAACTTGTCAAGGTCTGCAGCATGGCTGGTGTCTGCTGTGGGAGTTCTGAGCAGTGAGGCTGCCTCAAGACGCCTGGGACTCTGCATGCTAAGTAGAAGGACTGCTTTAGGAGGCGAGGGGGTGGGGAATAATGTCAGAATGGCCGGAAGGGGTTTGAGCTGTAGCCTTCCAGTGTAGTATTTGAGGCAGAATTTTCTGAGAAGACGCTTGGAGGTGGCTGGGAGGGGAATGGTCAGTTTCAGCGTAGGTAGTGCCTGGGAGTTAAATGCCAGGATGAGAAGGTGCCATTTGTGGGGCTTAAGTCTGGGGTGTCGTGTCAGGGGCAGTAGGTAACGGTCCTTGGTGAACCAGGCACGGGTGGGAAAGTAGTGTTTGTTGTCTTTGGCTCCTCGCACAGAGTTGTGCTGTGGCTGCTTCAGGCGAGGTCCAGCTTTGGTTCCTAGCCAGAGAGTTGTTCTTTAGAAGTGCCTGGAGAAGTCCTGACCCTGGGAGACCTTCCTAGATACGGCTGGCCGCTCCTTGCGACGTGGGCTGGCCCCCTGCGTAGCAATGAGCGTGCGTTTTTGTGAGTATGAAAGCCCGAGCCTCATGCTGTGTGAGGGAGGCAGAAGCTCATCCCAGGCAGGTGAACGTTGCCTGCGCGGGGACGCCCGCTAAGGTTGGGCTTGCCACCTCGCGCTGCCATGACGATTGTCGGAGCTGGTTTGCTGATGGTCTTTCCGGGGTCCTTGGGGTTGGTAAGATAACGAACCATGAGAAGCATGCTTTGCTATCTGTATGGTTTTCTGTATTAATAAGCTAGCTGTGAGTTTTCTGATTTTCTCTGGTTTTCTGTCACCTGGAACTCTTGAACTGTGGAATGTATGTGGTGGGGTTTTATAATCACAGTGTAGTTCTTTCCTCTTGATGAGCTGTGTGAATGGAGAGAAGAACTCTGAGAATAAGCTTGTAATTAATGAGACAGGCCCAGACAGGCTGCTTGGGAGTGGGTGTGATAGTCTATGTAGAGTTAGTGTCTGAGCCAGAGGGTGTGAGGGTCTTTGCTGAGGTTGTCTGAATGTCAGTCTGTGTACGCCTGTCAACCTAAGGGTGAGTGTGAGCTTGGGGTGAGACTTAGAGGCAGAATAAGCTTTTGCTTGGCGTTGCTGTGAATAAGGCCAGGTTGTTCTTGCAGATGGTGAGATGGTTAGCCACGTGTGAGAGGCTCATGGAAGAGGGTTGAGCCGAGTGACAGAACCAGGTGAGCCAATTTGTGGTGTCAGAAGCAAGTTCCAGTTTATTCTCCTGGCTGGCTTATGACTTGCTGTGTGTTTTTAATTTGGCGGTGCGAAGCGAGCTGGGTGCCCCAGAGCTGTCCTGGGCTCAGTGAGTTCTGCTTGGCAGACTGAAGCAGCAATTGATGGAGCGTTGGTGGTTTTTGTGAAATGAAAACCAGCTCTTCATGTTGTGTTCTGCAGGCGGTGCCCGGGCTCAAAGAAGAGAAGGGAAGGCGTGCAAAGTCCAGCGGAGGAGTAGCAGAGTGACGGGAGAGGGAGTGGGCACTTGGTGAGTGAAGGGTGTTACTTTGAACCTTCTCTCAGGGTTTCTCTGTTTCCCTTTGTGTTTCAGGTGCTGCAGGTAACTCAGGCGAGGTGAAGGTGCCAAGTGAGGAGGGCTGTGAGGAGGTAAGGGGTTTGTGTGTGTGGTAGCTTAGAATTGAGAATAACATGTTCAGTGCTTTTAGTATTTGTGTTTCGTATTGAAGGTATTGCCCTGGACCTCTGGAGTCGGATGAGTGCTTCTGGTGAGTCAGGGCGGTAAGGAGAAGGATTGTGGGATCGGTCAGTTTCGCAAGAACCATAGTCATTGGAGTTCTTTGCTCTTCTAGGGCGTGGAGAGCAGGAGACGCTTGGAATGAGACTGTGGAATGGCTCTGGGACAGGCGAGGCCAGCGTTGAGGCGCTTTGGAGGAGCCCGAGGGTTGGTAAGGAACAGGCCGGGCGGGATGGTTGGGGTGGTGGAGATGACGGCCACCATAGGCTGTTCCCTGTTTTTGGTTTGTTTCTGGCAGATGATGAAGAGGAACTTGTCAAGGTCTGCAGCATGGCTGGAGTCTGCCGTGGGAGTTCTGAGCAGTGAGGTTGCCTCGAGACGCATGGGACTCTGCACGCTAAGTAGCGGGACTGCTTTAGGAGGCGAGGGGGTGGAGGACAATGTCAGAATGGCAGGAAGGGGTTTGGGCTGTAGCCTTCAAATGTAGTATTTGCGGCAGAATTTTCTGAGAAGACACTTGGAGGTGGCTGGGAGGGGAATGGTCAGTTTTAGTGAAGGTAGTGTCTGGGAGTTAAATGCCAGGATGAAAAGGTGCCTTTTGTGGGGCTTAAGTCTGGGGTGTCGTGTCAGGGGCAGTAGGTAACTTTCCTTGGTGAACCAGGCCAGGGTGGGAAAGTAGTGTTTGTTGCCTTTGGCTCCTCGCAGAGAGTTGTGCTGTGGCTGCTTCAGGCGAGGTCCAGTTTGGTTCCTAGCCAGAGAGTTGTTCTTTAGAACTGCCTGGAGAAGTCCTGACCCTGGGAGACCTTCCTAGATACGGTTGGCCGCTTCTTGCGACGTGGGCTGGCCCCCTGCGTAGCAATGAGCGTGCGTTTTTGTGAGTATGAAAGCCCGAGCCTCATGCTGTGTGAGGGAGGCAGAAGCTCGTCCAGGCAGGTGAAGGTTGCCTGCACAGGGGACGCCCGCTAAGGTTGAGCCTGCCACCTGGCACTGCCATGACGATTGTTGGAGCTGGTTTGCTGATGGTCTTCCCAGGGTCCTTGGGGTTGGTAAGATCAGCAACCAGGAGAAGCATGCTTCACTATCTGTATAGTTTTCTGTATTAATAAGCTAGCTGTGCATTTTCTACTTGTCTCTGTTTTTCTCTTACCTGGAATTCTTGAACTGTGAAACGTATGTGGTGGGGTTCTGTATTCACAGTGTAGTTCTCTCCTCTTGATGAGCTGTGTGAGTGGACAGAAGAGCTGTGAGAATAAGCTTGGGTTTAATGAGTCAGGGACAAAGAGCCTGCTTGGGAGTGGGTGTGATAGTCTGTGTAGAGTTAGTGTCTGAGCCAGAGGGTGTGAGAGTCTGTGTTGAGATTGAAAGGCATACACAGACTCATATTCAGACAACCCAAGTGTCAGTGTGAGCTTAGGCTGAGTCTTAGAGGCAGATTAAGCTTTTACTTGGCATTGCTGTGAATAAGGCCAGGTTGTTCTTGCAGATGGCGAGATGTTTAGCCCTGTGTGAGAGGCTGATGGAGGAGGGTTGAGCTGAGTGAAGGAAGCAGGTGGGTAAATTTTTTGTTTCAGAAGGAAGCTATGCCTTATTCTCCTGGCTGGCTTATGACTTGCTGTGTCTTTTTAAATTGGTAGGTGCGGAGCGAGGTGCGAAGCAGAGCTGGGTGCCCCTGAGCTGTCTTGGACTCGTGAGTTCTGCTTATCAGACTGAAGCAGCAAGTGAGTGAGCGTCTTGAAGTTTTTGTGAAATTAAAACCAGCTTTTCATGTTGTGTTCTGCAGGTGGTGCCCAGGATCAAAGAAGAGAAGGGAAGGCGTGCAAAGTCCAATGGAGGAGTAGCAGAGTGACGGGAGAGGGAGTGGGGACTTGGTGAGGGAAGGGTGTGACTTTGAACCCTCTCTCAGGGTTTGTCTGTTTCCCTTTGTGTTTCAGGTGCTGCAGGTAACCCGGGAGAGTTGAAGGTGCCAAGTGAGGAGGGCTGTGAGGAGGTAAGGGGTTTGTGTGCGTGTGCGGTAGCTTAGAATTGAGAAGAACATGTTCAGGGCTATTAGTGTTTGTGTTTGGCATTGCAGGTCTTGCCCTGGATCTTTGGAGTAGGATGAGTGCTTGAGTTGAGTGAGGGAGGTAAGGAGAAGGATTGTGGGGTCGGTCACTTTTGCAAGAACCATGGTCATTGTTTTCTATCGCACTCTTAGAGCACGGAGGGCAGGAGAGACCCCAGGTCACTCTGTAGAATGGGTTGGGGACAGGCAAGCACAGTGTTGAGGAGCTTTGGAGGAGGCCGAGGTTTGGTAAGGAACAGGCCGGGCGGGATGGCTGGGGTGATGGAGATGAGGGCCACCACAGGCTGTTCCCTGTTTTTGGTTTGTTTCTGCAGATGATGAAGAGGAACTTGTCAAGGTCTGCAGCATGGCTGGCGTCTGCCATGGGAGTTCTGAACAGTGAGGTTGCCTCGAGACGCCTGGGACTCTGCACGCTAAGTAGAAGGACTGCTTTAGGAGGCGAGGGGGTGGGGAATAATGTCAGAATGGCAGGAAGGGGTTTGAGAAGTAGCCTTCCAATGTAGTATTTGATCCAGAATGTATGAGAAGATGCTTGGAGGTGGCTGGGAGGAGAATGGTCAGTTTTAGTGAAGGTAGTGCCTGGGAGTTAAATGCCAGGATGAGAAGGTGCCGTTTGTGGGGCTTAAGTCTGGGGTGTCGTATCAGGGGCAGTAGGTAACGGTCCTTGGTGAACCAGGCCAGGGTGGGAAAGTAGTGTTTGTTGCCTTTGGCTCCTCGCAGAGAGTTGTGCTGTGGCTGCTTCAGGTGAAGTTCAGCTTTGGTTCCTAGCCAGAGAGTTGTTCTTTAGAACTGCCTGGAGAAGTCCTGACCCTGGGAGACCTTCCTAGATACGTTTGGCCGCTTCTTGCGACGTGGGCTGGCCCCCTGCGTAGCAATGAGCGTGTGTTTTTGTGAGTATGAAAGCCCGAGCCTCATGCTGTGTGAGGGAGGCAGAAGCTCATCCAGGCAGGTGAACGTTGCCTGCGCGGGGACGCCCGCTAAGGTTGAGCCTGCCACCTGGCACTGCCATGAAGACTGTCGGAGCTGGTTTGCTGATGGTCTTCCCAGGGTCCTTGGGGTTATTAAGATAAGTAAGCAGGAGAACTATGCTTTGCTATCTCTATAGTTTTCTGTATTAATAAGCTAGCTGTGAGTATTCTGCTTGTCTCTGGTTTTCTGTCACCTGGATTTCTTAACCTGTGGAACGTAGGTGGTGGGGTTTTATATTGACAGTGTAGTTCTCTCCTCTTGATGAGCTGTGTGAATGGAGAGAAGAGCTCTGAGAATAAGCTTGTAGTTAATGAGTCAGGGCCAGAGAGTCTGCTTGGGAGTGGGTGGGATAGTCTATGTAGAGTTAGTGTCTGAGCCTGAGGGTGTGAGGGTCTGTGTTGAGATTGTCTGAACATGAATCTGTGTATGCCTGTCAACCTAGGTATTGGTGTGAGCTTGGGGTGAGACTTAGAGGCAGAATAAGCTTTTGCTTGGTGTTGCTGTGAATAAGGCCCTGTTGTTTTTGCAGATGGTAAGATGGTTAGCCACCTGTGAGAGGCTGATGGAGGAGGGTTGAGCTGAGTGATGGTACCAGGTGAGTCAATCTGTGGTGTCAGAAGCAAGTTCCAGTTTATTCTCCTGGCTGGCTTATGACCTTCTGTGTGTTTTTAATTTGCAGGTGCGGAGTGAGGAGTCAAGTGAGCTGCGTGACCCCGAGCTGACTTGGACTCGGTGAGTTCTGCTTATCAGACTGAAGCAGCAAGTGAGTGAGCGTCTCGTGGTTTTTGTGAAATGAAAACCAGCTCTTCATGTTGTGTTCTGCAGGCGGTGCCCGGGCTCAAAGAAGAGAAGGGAAGGCGTGCAAAGGCCAGCGGAGGATTAGCAGAGTGATGGGAGAGGGAGCGGTGACTTGGTGACAGAAGGGTGTGACTTTGAACCCTCTCTCAGGGTTTGTCTGTTTCCCTTGGTGTTTCAGGTGCCGCAGGTAACTCAGGACAGGTGAAGGTGCCAATGGTGGAGGGCTGTGAGGAGGTAAGGGGTTTGTGTGTGTGTGCGGTAGCTTAGAATTGAGAAGAACATGGTCAGTGCTTTTAGTATTTGTGTTTGGTATTGCAAGTCTTGCCCTGGATCTTTGGAGTCGGATGAGTGCTTGAGGTGAGTCAGGGAGGTAAGGAGAAGGATTGCGGGATTTGTCAGTTTTGCGAGAACCATGGTCGTTGGAGTTTTTTGCTCTTCTAGGGCATGGAGAGTAGGAGATGCTTGGAATCAGGCTTTGGGACAGGCAAGGCCAGTGTTGAGGCGCTTTGGAGGAGCCCGAGGGTTGGTAAGAACAGGCCGGGCGGGATGGCTGGGGTGGTGGAGACGAGGGCCACCGCAGGCTGTTCCCTGTTTTTTGTTCGTTTCTGGCAGATGAGGAAGTGGAACTTGTCAAGGTCTGCAGCATGGCTGGAGTCTGCCGTGGGAGTTCTGAGCAGTGAGGTTGCCTCGAGACGCATAGAACTACGCAAGCTAAGTAGAGGGACTGCTTTAGGAGGCGAGGGGGTAGGGGACAATGTCAGAATGGCAGGAAGGGGTTTGGGCTGTAGCCTTCCAGTGTAGTATTTGCGGCCGAATGTCTGAGAAGACACTTGGAGGTGGCTGGGAGGGGAATGGTCAGTTTCAGCATAGGTAGTGCCTGAGAGTTAAATGCCAGGATGAGAAGGTGCCATTTATGGGGCTTAAGTCTGGGGTGTCGTGTCAGGGACGATGCGTAACGATCCTTGGTGAACCAGGCACGGGTGGGAAAGTAGTGTTTGTTGTCTTTGGCTCCTCGCACAGAGTTGTGCTGTGGCTGCTTCAGGCAAAGTCCAGCTTTGGTTCCTAGCCCGAGAGTTGTGCTTTAGAAGTGCCTGGAGAAGTCCTGACCCTGGGAGACCTTCCTAGATACGGCTGGCCGCTCCTTGCGACGTGGGCTGGCCCCCTGCGTAGCAATGAGCGTGCGTTTTTGTGAGTATGAAAGCCCGAGCCTCATGCTGTGTGAGGGAAGCAGAAACTCATCCCAGGCAGCTGAAGGTTGCCTGCGCGGTGATGCCCGCTAAGGTTGGGCTTGCCACCTGGCACTGCCATGACGATTGTCGGAGCTGGTTTGCCGATGGTCTTCCTAGGGTCCTTGGGGTTGGTAAGATGAGCAACCATGAGAAGTATGCTTTTAGAATCTCTAGGTTCCTATGTTAAAGAACTAGTTGAGAGTTCTGTGTTTGTCTTTGGTTTTCGCTTACCTGGAGTTTTTGAACTCTGGAACGTATGTGGTGGGGTTTTATAACCACAGTGTAGTTCTCTCCTCTTGATGAGCTGTTTGAATGGAGAGAAGAGCTCTGAGAATAAGATTGTATTTAATGACACAGGCCCAGAGAGTCTGCTTGGGGGTGGGTGGGATAGTCTATGTAGAGTTAGTGTCTGAGCCAGAGGGTGTGAGGGTCTGTGTTGAGATTGTCTGAATGTCAGTCTGTGTGAGGCAGAATAAGCTTTTGCTTGGGGTTGCTGTCAATAAGGCTTGTTCTTGCAGCTGGCGAGCTGGTTGGTCTTGCAGATGGCGAGATGGTTAGCCACGTGTGAGAGGCTGATGGAGGAGGGTTGAGCTGAGTGACAGTACCAGGTGAGTCAATCTGTGGTGTCAGAAGGAAGCTGTGCGTTCTTCTTCCGGCTGGCTTTTGACTTGCTGTATGTTAATTTGGCGGCGCGGAGCGAGGAGCCAAGCGAGATACCTGCCCCCGAGCTGAATTGAACACGGTGAGCTATGCTTCGCAGACTGAAGCAACAGGAGTTTTGGCTTTTTGTAATCTTCGTGGAATTTGAAACATTCCTTGTGTTGTGTTTTGTAGGCGATACATGGTCTCAGACATAGACCCAAAGATCTGCACAGGCCAGCGGGCCAGCGGTAAAGTACCGAGAGAGGGAGATGGCACTTGGTGAGGGAAGGGTGCAGCTTTGAGCCCTCTCTCAGCGTGTCTGCTTCTGTTTCTTTTTCAGGTGCCGCAGCCAACTCGGGAGAGGTGAAGGCGCGAAGCGTGGGGAGCTGTGAAGAGGTAAGTGGGTTGTGTGTGTGTATGTGTGTGTGTGTGGGATGGCTGGGTGTTGAGGAGAACATGGTGAAGGGGTTTGGTATTTGTGTTTGGTATTGCAGGGCCTGGCCTCTGCCTTTGGACTGGGATGAGTTCTTGAGGTGAGTCAGTGAGGTAAGCAGAAGGATTTTGGGTTCGGTCCCTTTTTCAAACACCCTGGTCATTTCTCTCTATTGCTCTCCTAGGACTCGAAGGGCAGGGCAGGCCCGGAATCAGACTCTCAAATTGTTTTGGGGCAGGCAAGGTGAGCACAATGTTGAGGAGCTTTGGAGGATGCAGATGGCTGTGACGCGAGAAGCCGCTGGGCTCGGCTGGAGTGGTGGTGATAGCGGCCAGCACAGCATGGTCCCCTTTCTTGGTTTGTTTCTGGCAGATGATGAAGAGGAACTTGGCAACGGCTGCAGCATCACTGGAGTCTGCTGCGGGAGTTCTGAGCAGTGAGGCTGCCTGAAGAGCTGTGGCAGGATGCACGCTAAGTAGAGGGACTGCTTTTTGAGGCGAGGGGGTGGGGGACAACATCAGTATGGCAGGAAGGGTTTTGAGATGTAGTGTTGTGATGTAGTATTTGATCCAGAATGTCTGAGAAGACGCTTGAAGGTGCCTGGGAGGGGAATGTTCAGCTCTAGTGAAGGTAGTGCCTGAGAGTTAAATGCCAGGATGAAAAGGCCCCATTTGTGGGGCTTATGTCTGGTGTGTTGTGTCAGGGCCAGTAGGTAATGGTCTGGGGTGAACCAGGCAAGGGTGGGAAAGTAGTGTTTGTTGTCTTTAGCTCCTCGCAGAGAGTTGTGCTGTGGCTGCTTCAGGCGAGGTCCAGCTTTGGTTCCTAGCCAGAGAGTTGTGCTTTAGAAGTGCCTGGAGAAGTCTTGACCCTGGGAGACCTTCCTAGATACGGCTGGCCGCTCCTTGCGACGTGGGCTGGCCCCCTGCGTAGCAACGAGCGTGTGTTTTTGTGAGTATGAAAGCCCGAGCCTCATGCTGTGTGAGGGAGGCAGAAGCTCATGCCAGGCAGGTGAAGGTTGCCTGCGCGGGGACGCCCGCTAAGGTTGGCCTTGCCACCTGGCACTGCCATGACGATTGTCGGAGCTGGTTTGCTGATGGCCTTCCCAGGGTCCTTGGGCTTGGTAAGATAAGCCAACATGAGAAATGTCCTTTACTGTATCCTTTACTAGTTCCATCATTTCTGATATTAAGCTTGTGGAGAGTTCCGTGTTGGTCTCTGGTTTTCTGTGCCCTGGAATTTCTGAACTTTTGAACCTCTGTGGGTGGTTTTTTATAATCACAGTTTAGTTTTCTACCTTGGATCATGTGTGTGACTGATAACATTTCTCATCGCTTATGTTTGAGCAATGGTCCGTGCAGGGCCGTAGTTTTGTCAGCCAGGGTGTTTAGGATCTTCCTGGGAAGACGGTTCCTGCTGATTTATTCCAGGGAGGCAGAGGTAGGCTTGGCAGGGATGAGCGGAGGCAGAGTTTGGGCCCGTGTGAAAGGCATCAGGATGTTGCATTTGGCACGCGTGTGGGCATATGTAGATCAGTGGAAGCGTGTATGGGTGTTTGTAGGCTTAGGGCTTGTGTGTGTGCGTGGGAGTGGGTTGTAGATTTAAAATATTTTTCCTTTCCAGGTCTTCAGATGTTTAGAACCTAAAATCGCAGCCATGGGATTTTTTTTCTTTTCCTCCCCAAGTTGGGTTTTTTACTGCTTCCAGCCAGTCTGCGAGTTGACGTTCGTCACTGCCTATGGTTGAGCGGCGGTCGGTGCAGGTACGGGGTTTTCAGGCAGGTTGATTTTGAGGCTTCAGGTGATTTAGTTGCTCAGAATTCCTGACGCCAGGCTGGGGGGTGTTGTTTTGTATTAGGAAAGAACATGTGAGAGTTGGTGTGGCAGCCCTTAAGTTGCTGTCTCATATAGGGGTGGAAGTGGTGGTTAAATCTGTTTCGGTGCAGTGAGTGTTGTCTGTTGGGTGCACGTAGTTAGCTTTGCGGACATAGAGAAAAATAAAGCGAGGGGAGGATGTTTAGAGGTCATATTGTAATGATACTGAGAGAAATGTATTTTTGTCTGCAGGTTAGTGTGTAGAGGACCTGTAGATTGCAGAGGCGCTCCTTCTGTTTCTGGATGGCAATTGGCAGCTTGTAGAAGATTCCAGAGGCAGGAAAGCTGTCGGTGTCAAATGGAAGGCTGCGTTGCCGTGTGTAAAGGACGTCTGATGATGGTTATGTGACAAAGCATGCTACCTGTCGAACATCTTGTGTAAGTAGTAAAGCGCTGTTGGATTTCTGAGGATGCATTGTAAAATGTGAATGATGCCATTTATGTATGTAAATGCCTTTAAATGAAATGTATGATGTGACCTTACATGAACTTGGTTAATTAGTAAATGTTACTGGTATTGGCCTTGGAATGCTGGTGTTAGACTTCGAATGCCGGTGTTAGGCTTGGAAAGCTGGTGTTCACCTTAAAATGCTGGTGCTAGTCTTAAAATGGATGTCTTAGTGCTAGAATGTTGGTGTTAGTCTTCAAATGGATGTCTTAGTCACAGAATTCTAGTGTTCGCCTTAGAGTGCTGGTATTAGTCTTAAGGTGCGTATCAGTCTTAGAATGCATGACTTAGGGTTAGAATGCTGGTCTTAGTCTCTGAATGGTGGTGATAGTTTTAGAACGCATGTCAGTGTTAGTTTGTGGGTTGTTGTCTGTTTAGGGCTTGTGTGTATGGGTGGGATGTGGGTTGTCGATTTACAATGTTTTCCCTTTTTAGATTTTGAGATATTTAGAAACAAAAAGTCGCAGATGGGGGGTGTTGTTTTTCTCCCTCTACCGGCAGGGGATTTTTTCCCCAATCCCGGCTGGTCTGCGAGGCGACATTTGTCAACGCTTCTGTTTGAGCAATGTTGGGTGCAGGGACGGGGTTTTGGCAGGCACGGTTTTCAGGATGTTCCCAAGAGCGCGGTGCCCGTGTATTTATTCTCAGCGAGGCAGGGGTAGGCATCGGAAGGGAAGAGCAGAGGTGGGTTTTGGAGCAGTGAGGCCGGCGGCAGGGGAATGCGTTTGGTATGTGTGTGAGCGTATATAGATGTGTGCAAGCGTGTGTGGGCAGTTCTAGGCTTTGGGCTTTTGTCTTTGCATCGAACGTGGGTTGTCAATTTAAAATGTTTTTAGAACTTGGATGCTTTTACAACTTAAAAGTTTTTAGAAATTAGTGTCTAATTGGAGAAAGTACTGTCTCAAAGGAGAACTTAGTGTCTAAATGGTGTCTGTAGTGTTTAATTGGTGATCCTGGTGTCTAAGTGGAGATCCTTGTGTCTATTTGGTGATCCTTGTGTCTAATTGCAGAACCTTGTGTCTAACTGGAGAACTTTGTGTGTGCTTGGAGAAGGTAGCATTTCAATGGACAAGTTATAGTTTCAATGGAGAACATAGCGTTTCAAAGCAGAACATAGCATTTCAATGCAGATCTTGGCGTTTGAATGCGGAACTTCGCATTTGAATGCAGAACTTAGTATTTCGGTACAGAACTCAGCGTTTCGATGGATAAATTACCATTTCAATACAAAACTCAGTGTTTCAATAGATAATTTCTTGTTTCATTTCTGAACTTAACGTTTCACTGAAGAACGTAGTGTTTCAATGGAGTATTTTAGTGTCTCAATGGAGAACTTAGTGTTTCACTGGAGAACTTGGTGTTTCAATGGAGAATGTAGGGTCTTAATGGAGAACGCTAAATTCAATGGCGTCTAACCCAGGATAATCTAAGGCCAGCTAAGCTAATCTGACCCGGGATAATCTGACCCGGGATAATCTGACCCGGGATAATCTGACCCGGGATAATCTGACCCGGGATAATCTGACCCGGGATAATCTGACCCGGGATAATCTGACCCGGGATAATCCGACCCGGGATAATCCGACCCGGGATAATCCGACCCGGCTTAATCCGGCCCGGCTTAATCCGGCCCGGCTTAATCTGGCCCGGCTTAATCCGGTTTAGAAAAATCTGACCCTAAATTTTACCCTAATCCTAACCATAAACCTAATCCTAAACCTAACTCCCTAACACTACCTCTCACCAAAGAAGTCTCCCTAATCCTTATCCCTAAAATACACTAAACTGCAACAGCCAGACTGGGTTAAACTTGGCTGGGCTAGATTAAACTGGGCTGGACTGGATTAAACTGTGCTGGAGTGAACTAAACTGGGCTGGACTGGATTGAACTGGGCTGGATAGTGTTAATCTGTGCTACAGTGAACTGAACTACGCTGGGCTAGATCTAACTGAGCTAGACTGGATTAAAACGGACTGGACAGGGTTAAACTGGCCTTGTCTGGATTAAACTGAGCTGGACTGAGTTAAACTGGGCTAGACTGGGTTAAACTGAGACAGACTGGATTAGAGTGGGCTTGAGTGAACTAAACTGGGCTGAATTAAACTGAGATGGACTGGATTAAACTGGGTTGGACTCTGTTAAATTAGGCTAGACTCTGTTAAACTGTGCTGGACTGGGTTAAACTGTCTTGGGCTGGATTAAATTTATCTGCTCTGGATTAAACTGGGCTGCACTTGATTAAATTTAGCTGGACTGGATTATATTGGGCTGGACTGCATTAAACTGAGCTGGACTGGGTTAAAATGCACTGGACTGGATGTAACTGAGCTGGAATGGATTAAACCGGGCTGGAAGGCATTGAAGTGGGCTGGACTAGTTTAAACAGGGCTGGCCTGGATCAAACTGAGCTGGACTGTGTTTAAAGTGGGCTTGACTGGGTTAAACTGGGCTGGGCTGGATTGAAGAGAGCTGGACTGGATTAAACTGGGCTGGACAGGGTTAAACTGTGCTAGAGTGAACTAAACTGGGCTGGGCTGGATCAAACTGAGCTGGACTGGGTTAAAGTGGGCTTGGCTGGATCAAACTAATATAGACTGGGTTAAACTGGTCTGGAGTGGGGTTAACTGGGGTGGATTGGATTATACTGAGCTGGTGTGTATTAAATATGGCTGGACTGGGTTAAACTGGGCTGGACTGTATCAAACTGGGCTGGACTGGGTTAAAGTGGGCTGGGCTGGATTGAAGTGAGCTGGACTGGATTAAAACGGGCTGGACTGCGTTAAATTAGGCTGGGCTGTATCAGACTGGGCTGGACTGGGTTAAACTGGGCTGGGCTGGATTGAACTGAGCAGGCCTGGATTAAACTGGGCTGGCCTGGATTATATTGAGTTGGAGTGCATTAAATATGGCTGGACTAGGTTAAACTGGGCTGTGCTGGATTGAACTGAGCTGGACTGAATTAAATAGGGCTGAACTGGGTTAAAAAGTGCTACAGTGAACTGAATTGGGCTGGGCTGCATTAAACTGAGCTGGACTGGATTAAATTGGCCAGGGCTGGATCAAACTGAGCTGGACTAGGTTAAACTGGGCTGGACTGAGTTAACCGGGGCTGGACTGGGTTAAATTGAGCCAGACTGGATTAAAGTGGGCTAGACTGGGTTAACCTGTGCTAGAGTGAACTAGGATCAAAGTGAGCTGGACTAGGTTAAACTGGGCTGTGTTGGATCAAACTGAGCTGGACTGGGTTAAACAGGGCTGGAGTGGATTATATGTAGCTGGAGTGTATTAAATATGGATGTACTGGGTTAAACAGGGCTGTACTGGGGTAAAACTGGGCTGGACTGGGTTAAACAGGGCTGGGCTGGATTGAACTGATCTGGACTGGATTAAAGTGAGCTGGAGTGGATTATACTGAGCTGGAGTGTATTATATATGGCTGGACTGGGTTAAACTGTGCTGGGCTGGATCAAACTGGGCTGGACTGGGTTAAAGTTGGCTGGACTGGGTTAAACTGGGCTGGGAAGGATTGAACTGATGGGGAGTGGATTAAACTAGGCTGGACAGGGTTAAACTTGGCTGGACTGGGTTAAACTCGGCTGGACTGGGTTAAACTGGGCTGGGCTGAATTGAGATGGACTGGATTAGACTGGTCTGGACTGGGTTAAACTGGCCTGATCTGGATTGAACTGAGCTGGACTGGATTGAACTGGGCTGGACAAGGTTAAACTGTGCTAGAGTGAACTGAACTTGGCTGGGCTGGATTAAACTGGACTGGAGTGGGTTAAATATGGCTGGACAGGGTTAAACCGGGCTGGGCTGGATCAAACTGGGCTGAACTGGTTTAAACTGTGCTAGAGTGAACTGAACTGGGCTGGCTGGATTAAAGTGAGCTGGACTGGGTTAAACTGGGCTGGCTTGGATCAAACTGAGCTGGACTGTGTTTAAAGTGGGCTGGAGTGGGTTAAAAGGGTCTGAACTGGATTATACTGAGTTGGAGTGTATTAAATATAGCTGGCCTGGCTAAACTGGGCTGGGCTCAATTGAACTGAGCTGGAGTGAATTCAATTGGGCTGGACAGAGTTAAACAGTGCTAGAGTGAACTGAAGTGGGCTGGGCAGGATTAAAGTGAACTGGTCTAAGTTAAACTGGGCTGGGCTGGGTTGGGTTAAACTGGTCTGGAGTGGATTATACTGAGCTGGAGTATATTAAATATGGCTGGACTGGGTTAAACTGGGCTGGGCTGGATCAAACTGGGTTGGACTGTGTTAGACTTGGCTGGACTGGGTTAACCTGGTCTGGGATTGATTGAACTGATGTGGAGTGGATTAAACTGTGCTAGAGTGAACTGAACTGGGCTGGGCTGGATTAAAGTGAGCTGGACTGAGTTAAACTGGTCTGGCCTGGGTTAAACTGGGGTGGAGTGGAGTAGATTGAGCTGGTGTGTATTAAATATCGCTGGACTGATTTAAACTGGGCTGGGCTGGGTTAAACTGGGCTGGAGTGGATTATAATGAGCTGGAGTGTATTAAATATGGCTGGACTGGGTTAAAATGGGCTGGGCTGTAACAAACTGGGCTGGGCTGGGTTAAACTGGGCTGGGCTGTATCAAACTGCGCTGGCCTGGGTTAAACTGAGCTGGGCTGTATCAAACTGGGCTGGCCTGGGTTAAACTGGGCTGGCCTGGGTTAAACTGGGCTGGGCTGTATCAAACTGGGCTGGCCTGGGTTAAACATGGCTGGCCTGGGTTAAACTGGGCTGGGCTATATCAAACTGGGCTGGCCTGGGTTAAACTGGGCTGGAGTGTATTAAATATGGCTGAACTGGGTTAAACTGGGCTGGGCTGGGTCAAACTGGGTTGGACTTGGTTAAGGTGGGCTGGGCTGGATTGAACTGAGCTGGACTGGATTAAACTGGGTTGAGCTGGATTGAATTGAGCTGGACTGGATCAAACTGAGCTGGCCTGGATTAAACACAGCTGGACTGGGTTAAACATGACTGGGCTGGGTTAAACTCTGCTGCTGTGAACTAAACTGGGCTGGACTGTGTTAAACTGCGCTGGGTTTGATTAAATTTAGCTGGACTGGATTAAAGTGGGCTGGACTGGGTTAAACTGAGCTGGACTAGGTTAAACTGGGCTTGTCTGGATTAAACTGGGCTGGACTTTGTCAAACTGAGTTGGGCTGGATTAAACTGAGCTGGACTGGGTGAAGCTGGGCTGGACCGGATTAAACTGAGATGGAGTGTATTAAACTGGGCTGGCCTGGACTAAAGTGGGCTGGCCTGGATTAAACTGAACTGGACTGGGTTAAACTTGGCTGCGCTGGGTTAAATTGAGCTGGACAGGGTTAATCTGGGCTGGACTGGGTTAAACTGGGCTGTACTGGGTTAAAGTGGGGTGGGCTTTATCAAATTGGGCTTGACTGGGTTAAACTGGGCTGGAGTGGATTATACTGGGCTGGAGTGGATTATACTGAGCTGGAGTATATTAAATATGGCTGGACTGGGTTAAACTGGGCTGGGCTGGATCAAACTGGGCTGGACTGTGTTAGACTTGGCTGGACAGGGTTAACCTGGGCTGGGATTGATTGAACTGATCTGGAGTGGATTAAACTGTGCTAGAGTGAACTGAACTGGGCTGGGCTGGATTAAAGTGAGCTGGACTGAGTTAAGCTGGTCTTGCCTGGGTTCAACTGGGGTGGACTGGAGTAGATTGAGCTGGTCTGTATTAAATATGGCTGGACTGGGTTAAACTGGGCTGGGCTGGGTTAAACTGGGCTGGAGTGGATTATAATGAGCTGGAGTGTATTAAATGTGGCTGGACTGGGTTAAACTTGGCTGGAGTGGGCTAAACTGGGCTGGAGTGGATTATACTGAGCTGGAGTATATTAAATATGGCTGGACTGTGTTAAACTGGGCTGGGCTGGATAACTCGGCTGGACTGTGTTAGACTTGGCTGGACTGGGTTAACCTGGGCTGGGATTGATTGAACTGATCTGGAGTGGATTAAAATGTGCTAGAGTGAACTGAACTGGGCTGGGCTGGATTAAAGTGAGCTGGACTGGGTTAAACTGGGCTGAACTGAGTTAAACTGCGCTGGGTTGGATCAAAATGAGCTGGACTGTGTTTAAAGGGGGCTGGAGTGGGTTAAAAGGGTCTGAACTGGATTATACTGAGTTGGAGTGTATTAAATATAGCTGGACTGGCTAAACTGGGCTGGGCTCAATTGAACTGAGCTGGAGTGAATTCAATTGGGCTGGAGAGGGTTCAACAGTGCTAGAGTGAACTGAAGTGGGCTGGGCAGGATTAAAGTGAGCTGGACTAAGTTAAACTGGGCTGGGCTGGGTTGGGTTAAACTGGGCTGGACTGGGTTAAACTGTGCTCAAGTGAACTGAAGTGGGCTGGGCTGGGTCAAAGTGAGCTGGACTGGGTTTAACTGGGCTGGGCTGGATTGAACTGAGATGGACCGGATTAAACTGGTCTGGACTAAGTTAAACTAGGCTGGACTGGATTATACTGAGCTGGAGTGTATTAAAAATGGCTGGACTGAGTTAAACTGGGTTGGGCTCTATCAAACTGGGCTGGACTGGGTTAAACTGGGCTGGAGTGGATTATAATGAGCTGGAGTGTATTAAATATGGCTGGACTGGGTTAAACTGGGCTGGGCTGTATCAAACTGGGCTGGCCTGAGTTAAACTGGGCTGGAGTGTATTAAATATGGCTGGACTGGGTAAACTGGGCTGGGCTCAATTGAACTGAGCTGGAATGAATTCAATTGGGCTGGAGAGGGTTAAACAGTGCTAGAGTGAACTGAAGTGGGCTGGGCAGGATTAAAGTGAGCTGGACTAAGTTAAACTGGGCTGGGCTGGGTTGGGTTAAACTGGGCTGGACTGGGTTAAACTGTGCTCAAGTGAACTGAAGTGGGCTGGGCTGGGTCAAAGTGAGCTGGACTGGGTTTAACTGGGCTGGGCTGGATTGAACTGAGATGGACCGGATTAAACTGGTCTGGACTAAGTTAAACTAGGCTGGACTGGATTATACTGAGCTGGAGTGTATTAAAAATGGCTGGACTGAGTTAAACTGGGTTGGGCTGTATCAAACTGGGCTGGCCTGGGTTAAACTGAGCTGGAGTGTATTCAAAATGGCTGGACTGAGTTAAACTGGGTTGGGCTGTATCAAACTGGGCTGGACTGGGTTAAACTGGGCTGGAGTGGATTATAATGAGCTGGAGTGTATTAAATATGGCTGGACTGGGTTAAACTGGGCTGGGCTGTATCAAACTGGGCTGGCCTGAGTTAAACTGGGCTGGAGTGTATTAAATATGGCTGGACTGGGTTAAACTGGGCTGGACGGGGTTAAACTGGGCTGGTCTGTATCAAACTTGGCTGGCCTGGGTTAAACTGGGCTGGACTGGGTTAAACTGGGCTGGAGTAGATTATACTGAGCTGGAGTGTATTGAATATGGCTGGACATGGTTAAACTGGGCTGGGCTGGATCCAACTGGGTTGGACTTGGTTAAAGTGGGCTGGGCTGGATTGAACTGAGCTGGACTGGATTAAACTGGGTTGAACTGGATTGAATTGAGCTGGACTGGGTTAATCTCTGCTGCTGTGAACTAAACTGGGCTGGACTGTGTTAAACTGCGCTGGGTTTGATTAAATTTAGCTGGACTGGATTAAACAGGTCTGGACTGGGTTAAACTGAGCTGGACTGGGTTAAACTGGGCTTGGCTGGATTAAACTGGGCTGGACTGTTTCAGACTGAACGGACCAGATTAAACTGAGATGGAGTGTATTAAACTGGGCTGGCCTGGACTAAAGTGGGCTGGCCTGGATTACACTGAACTGGACTGGGTTAAACTTGGCTGCGCTGGGTTAAATTGAGCTGGACTGGGTTAATCTGGGCTGGACTGGGTTAAACTGGGCTGGGCTGGGTTGAACTGAGGTGGACTGGGTTAAAGTGAGCTTGACTGGGTTAAACAGTGCTAAAGTGAACTGAAGTGGGCTGGGCAGGATGAAAGTGAGCTGTACTGGGTTAAACTGGGCTGGGTTGTATCAAACTGGGCTGTAGTGGGGTTAAACTGGGCTGGTCTGGGGTAAAACTGGGCTGTACTGGGTTAAACTGGGCTGGAGTGGATTATACTGAGCTGGAGTATATTAAATATGGGTGGACTGGGTTAAACTGGGCTGGAGTGGATTATACTGAGCTGGAGTATATTAAATATGGCTGGACTGGGTTAAACTGGACTGGAGTGGATCAAACTGGGCTGGACTGGGTTAGACTTGGCTGGACAGGGTTAAACTGGGCTGGGATTGATTGAAGTGATCTGGAGTGGATTAAACTGTGCTAGAGTGAACTGAACTAGTCTGGGCTGGATTAAACTGAGCTGGACTGAGTTAAACTGGTCTGGCCTGCGTTAAACTGGGGTGGACTAGAGTAGATTGAGCTGGTTTGTATTAAATAAAGGTGGACTGGGTAAAACTGGGCCTGGCTGGGTTAAACTTGGCTGGGCTGGATTATACTGAGCTGGAGTGTATTAAATATGGCTGGACTGGGTTAAACTGGGCTGGGCTATAACAAACTGGGCTGGAATGGGCTAAACATGGCTGGGCTATAACAAACTGGGCTGGACTGGGTTAAACATGGCTGGACTGGGTTAAACTGGGCTGGGCTGTATCAAACTGGGCTGGGATGTATTGAACTGAGCTGGACTGAATTAAATTGGGCTGGACAGGGTTAAACTGTGCTAGAGTGAACTGAAGTGGGCTGGGCAGGATGAAAGTGAGCTAGACTGGGATAAACTGGGCTGGGCTCCATCAAACTGAGCTGGACTGTGTTTAAACTGAGCTGGACTGTGTTAAACTGGGCTGGATTGGCTTAAACTGTGCTAGAGTGAACTGAAGTGGGCTGGATCAAAGTGAGCTGGACTGGGTTAAACTGTGCTGGAGTAAACTGAACTAGGCTGGGAGGATCAAACTGAGCTGGGCTGTATCAAAGTGGGTTGGCCTGGGTTAGACTGGGCTGCACTGGATTAAACTGGGCTGGAGTGTATTAAATGTGGCTGGAGTGGGTTAAACTGGGCTGGAGTGGGTTACACTGGGCTGGGATGGATTGAATTGATCTGGAGTGGCTTAAACAAGGCTGGACAGGGTTAAACTGTGCTAGAGTGAGCTGAACTGGGCTGGGCTGGATGAAACGGGGCTGGGCTGGGTTAAACTGGGGTGGATTGCATTATACTGAGCTGGTGTGTATTAAATATGGCTGGACTGGGTTAAACTGGGCTGGGCTGGATCAGACTGGGTTGGACGTGGTTAAAGTGGGCTGGGCTGGATTGAACTGAGCTGGACTGGATTAAACTGGGTTGAGCTGGATTGAATTGAGCTGAACTGGATCAAACTGAGCTGGCCTGGATTAAACACAGCTGGACTGGGTTAAACTCTGCTGCTGTGAACTAAAGTGGGCTGGACTGTGTTAAACTGCGTTGGGTTTGATTAAATTTAGCTGGACTGTATTAAACAGGTCTGGACTGGGTTAAACTGAGCTGGACTGGGTTAAACTGGGCTTGTCTGGATTAAACTGGGCTGGACTGTGTCAAACTGAGTTGGGCTGGATTAAACTGAGCTGGACTGGGTGAAGCTGGGCTGGACTGGATTAAACTTCGATAGAGTGTATTAAACTGGGCTGGAGTGGACTAAAGTGGGCTGGCCTGGGTTAAACTGAACTGGAGTGGGTTAAACTTGGCTGCGCTGGGTTAAATTGAGCTGGACTGGTCTGGACTGGATTAAACTGGGCTGGGCTGGATTGAACTGAGGTGGACTGGGTTAAAGTGGGCTTGACTGGGTTAAACAGTGCTAGAGTGAACTGAAGTGGGCTGGGCAGGATGAAAGTGAGCTGGACTGAGTTAAACTGGTCTGGACTGGGTTAAACTGGGGTGGACTGGAGTAGATTGAGTTGGTGTGTATTAAATATAGCTGGACTGGGTTAAACTGGGCTGGGCTGGATTGAACTGAAGTGGGCTGGGCTGGATTGAACTGAGGTGGACTGGGTTAAAGTGGGCTTGACTGAGTTAAACAGTGATAGAGTGAAATGAAGTGGGCTGGGCAGGATGAAAGTGAGCTGGCCTGGGTTAAACTGGTCTGGGTTGTATCAAACTGTGCTGGCCTGGGTTAAACTGGGCTTGCCTAGGGTAAAACTGTGCTGTACTGGGTTAAAGTGGGGTGGGCTTTATCAAATTGGGCTGGACTGGGTTAAACTGGGCTGGAGTGGATTATACTGAGCTGGAGTATATTAAATATGGCTGGACTGGGTTAAACTGGGCTGGGCTGTTTCAAACTGGGCTGGCCCGGATTAAACTGGGCTGGGCTGTATCAAACTGGGCTGGCCGGGTTTAAACATGGCTGGACTGGGTTAAACTGTGCTAGAGTAAACTGAAGTGGGCTGGGCTGGATCAAACTGAGCTGGACTGGGTTAAACTGTGCTGGAGTAAACTGAACTGGGTTGGGGAGGATCAAACTGTGCTGGGCTGTGCCAAAGTGGGTTGGCCTGGGTTAAACTTGGCTGCACTGGGTTAAACTGGGCTGGACTGGGTTACACTGGGCTGGGATGGATTGAAGTGATCTGGAGTGGATTAAACTAGGCTGGAGTGGGTTAAACTGTGCAGGAGTGAACTGAACTGGGCTGGGCTGGATGAAACAGGGCTGGGCTGGGTTAAACTGGAGTGGATTGCATTATACTGAGCTGGTGTGTATTAAATATGGCTGGACTGGGTTAAACTGGGCTGGGCTGGGTTAAACTGGACTGGAGTGGATTATACTGACCTGGAGTGTATTAAATATGGCTGGACTGGCTTAAAGTGGGCTGGGCTGTAACAAACTGGGCTGGACTGGGTTAAACTGGGCTGGAGTGTATTAAATGTGGCTGGACTGGGTTAAACTGGGCTGGAGTAGGTTAAACTGGGCTGGGATGGATTGAACTGATCTGGAGTGGATTAAACTAGGCTGGACAGGGTTAAACTGAGCTAGAGTGAGCTGAACTGGGCTGGGCTGGATGAAACGTGGCTGGGCTGTGTTAAACTGGGGTGGATTGCATTATACTGAGCAGGTGTGTTTTAAATATGGCTGGACTGGGTTAATGTGGGCTGGGCTGGATCTAACTGGGTTGGACTTGGTTAAAGTGGGCTGGGCTGGATTGAACTGAGCTGGCCTGGGTTAAACACAGCTGGACTGGGTTAAACATGACTGGGCTGGGTTAAACTTTGCTGCTGTGAACTAAACTGGGCTGGACTGTTTTAAACTGCACTGGGTTTGATTAAATTTACCTGTACAGGATTAAAGTGGGCTGGACTGGGTTAACCTGAGCTGGACTAGGTTAAACTGGGCTTGTCTGGATTAAACTGGGCTGGAGTGTGTCAAACTGAGTTGGGCTGGATTAAACTGAGCTGGACTGGGTGAAGCTGGGCTGGACCAGATTAAACTGAGATGGAGTGTATTAAACTGGGCTGGCCTGGTCTAAAGTGGGCTGGCCTGGATTAAACTGAACTGGACTGGGTTAAACTTGGCTGCGCTGGGTTAAATTGTGCTGGACTGGATCAAACTGGGCTGGACTGGGTTAAACTGGGCTGGGCTGGATTGAACTGAGGTGGACTAGGTTAAAGAGGCTTGACTGGGTTAAACAGTGCTAGAGTGAACTGAAGTGGGCTGGGCAGGATGAAAGTGAGCCGGACAGGGTTAAACTGGGCTGGGTTGTATCAAACTGGGCTGGCCTGGGTTAAACTGGGCTGTACTGGGGTAAAAGTGGGCTGTACTGGGTTAAACTGGGCTGGAGTGGGTTAAAGTGGGGTGGGCTTTATCAAATTGGGCTGGCCTGGGTTAAACTGGGCTGGCCTGGGTTAAAGTGGGGTGGAGTGTATTAAATATGGCTGGACTGGGTTAAACTGGGCTGGGCTGTATCAAACTGGGCTGGCCTGGGTTAAACTGGGCTGGCCTGGGTTAAACTGGGCTGGGCTGGATCAAACTGGGCTGGACAGGGTTAAACTGTGCTAGAGTGAACTGAACTGGGCTGGGCTGGATTAAAGTGAGCTGGATTGGGTTCAAGTGGACCGGGCTGGATGAAACTGAGCTGGACTGTGTTTAAACTTAGCTGTAGTGGGTTAAAGTGGGCTGGACGGGGTTAAACTGTGCTAGAGTGAACTGAAGTGGGCTGGGCTGGATGAAACTGAGCTGGACTGGGTTAAAGTGGGCTGGGATGGGTTAAACTGGGTTGGACTGGGTTAAAGTGGGCTGGGCTGGGTTAAACTGGGCTGGCCTGGGTTAAACTGGGCTGGGCTGGATCAAACTGGGCTGGAGAGGGTTAAACTGTGCTAGAGTGAACTGAACTGGGCTGGGCTGGATTAAAGTGAGCTGGACTGGGTTCAAGTGGACCGGGCTGGATGAAACTGAGCTGGACTGTGTTTAAACTTAGCTGTAGTGGGTTAAAGTGGGCTGGACGGGGTTAAACTGTGCTAGAGTGAACTGAAGTGGGCTGGGCTGGATGAAACTGAGCTGGACTGGGTTAAAGTGGGCTGGGCTGGGTTAAACTGGGTTGGACTGGGTTAATTTTGGCTGGGCTGGATTCTGCTGAGCTGGAGTGTATTAAATATGGCTGGACTCTGTTAAAGTGGGCTGCGCTGTAACAAACTGGGATGGACTGGATTAAACTGGGCTGGGCTGTATCAAAGTGGGCTGGCCCGGGTTAAACTGGACTGGGATGGATTGAACTGAGCTGGACTGAATTAAATTGGTCTGGACAGGGTTAAACTGTGCTAGAATGTACTGAAGTGGGCTGGGCAGGATGAAAGTGAGCTAGACTGGCATAAACTGGGCTGGGCTGCATCAGACTGAGCTGGACTGTGTTTAAACTGGGCTGGACTGGCTTAAAATGTGCTAGAGTGAACTGAAGTGGGCTGGGAAGGATCAAACTGAGCAGGACCGGGTTGAAATGTGCTGGAGTAAACTGAACTGGGCTGGGGAGGATCAAACTGAGCTGGGCTGTATCAAAGTGGGTTGGCCTGGGTTAAACTGGGCTGCGCTGGGTTAAACTGGGCTGGAGTGTGTTAAATGTGGCTGGAGTGGGTTAAACTGGGCTGGAGTGGGTTAAACTGGGCTGGGATGGATTGAAGTGATCTGGAGTGGCTTAAACTAGGCTGGACAGGGTTAAACTGTGCTAGAGTGAGCTGAACTGCGCTGGGCTGGATGAAACGGGGCTGGGCTGGGTTAAACTGGGGTGGATTGCACTATACTGAGCTGGTGTGTGCTAAATATGGCTGGATTGGTTTAAACTGGGCTGGGCTGGGTTAAACTGGACTGGAGTGTATTATACTGAGCTGTAGTGTATTAAATACGGCTGGACTGAGTTAAAGTGGGCAGGGCTGTATCAAACTGGGCTGGCCTGGGTTAAATTGGGCTGGGCTGTATCAAAGTGGGCTGGCCCGGGTTAAACTGGGCTGGGATGGATTGAACTGAGCTGGACTGAATTAAATTGGTCTGGACAGGGTTAAACTGTGCTGGAGAAAACTGAACTGGGCTGGGCTGGATGAAACTGAGCTGGACTGGGTTCAAGTGGACTGGGCTGGATCAAACTGAGCTGGACTGTGTTTAAACTTAGCTGTAAGTGGTTAAAGTGGGCTGGACTGGGTTAAACTGTGCTAGAGTAAACTGAAGTGGGCTGGGCTGGATGAAACTGAGCTGGACTGGGTTAAAGTGGGCTGGGCTGGGTTAAACTGGGTTGGACTGGGTTAAACTTGGCTGGGCTGGATTATACTGAGCTGGAGTGTATTAAATATGGCTGGACTGGGTTAAACTGGGCTGGGCTGTAACAAACTGGGATGGACTGGTTTAAACATGGCTGGACTGGGTTAAACTGGGCTGGGCTGTATCAAACTGGGCTGGCCCAGGTTAAACTGGGCTGGGATGGATTGAACTGAGCTGGACTGAATTAAATTGGTCTGGACAGGTTTAAACTGTGCTAGAGTGAACAGAAGTGGGCTGGGCAGGATGAAAGTGAGCTAGACTGGGATAAACTGGGCTGGGCTCGATCAAACTGAGCTGGACTGTGTTAAACTGGGCTGGACTGGCTTAAACCCTGCTAGAGTGACCTGAAGTTGGCTGGGCTGGATCAAAGTGAGCTGGACTGGGTTAAACTGTGCTGGAGTAAACTGCACTGGGCTGGGGAGGATCAAACTGAGCTGGGCTGTATCAAAGTGGGTTGGCCTGGGTTAAACTGGGCTGCGCTGGGTTAAACTGGGCTGGAGTGTATTAAATGTGGTTGGAGTGAGTTAAACTGGGGTGGAGTGGGTTAAACTGGGGTGGAGTGGGTTAAACTGGGCTGGGATGGATTGAAGTGATCTGGAGTGGCTTAAACTAGGCTGGACAGGGTTAAACTGTGCTAGAGTGAGCTGAACTGGGCTGGGCTGGATGAAACGGAACTGGACTGGGTTAAACTGGGGTGGATTGCATTATACTGAGCTGGTGTGTATTAAATATGGCTGGACTGGGTTAAACTGGGCTGGGCTGGATCAGACTGGGTTGGACGTGGTTAAAGTGGGCTGGGCTGGATTGAACTGAGCTGGACTGGATTTAACTGTGTTGAGCTGGATTGAATTGAGCCGGACTGGATCAAACTGAGCTGGCCTGGATTAAACACAGCTGGATTGGGTTAAACTCTGCTGCTGTGAACTAAACTGGGCTGGACTGTGTTAAGCTGCGCTGGGTTTGATTAAATTTAGCTGGACTGTATTAAAGTGGGCTGGACTGGGTTAACCTGAGCTGGACTAGGTTAAACTGGGTTTGTCTGGATTAAACTCGGCTGGAGTGTGTCAAACTGAGTTGGGCTGGATTAAACTGAGCTGGACTGGGTGAAGCTGGGCTGGACCGGATTAAACTGAGATGGAGTGTATTAAACTGGGCTGGCCTGGATTAAACTGAACTGGACTGGGTTAAACTTGGCTGCGCTGGGTTAAATTGAGCTGGACTGGGTTAAACTGGGCTGGACTGGGTTAAACTGGGCTGGGCTGGATTGAACTGAGGTGGACTGGGTTAAAGAGGCTTGAGTGGGTTAAACAGTGCTAGAGTGAACTGAAGTGGGCTGGGCAGGATGAAAGTGAGCTGGACAGGGTTAAACTGGGCTGGGTTGTGTCAAACTGGGCTGGCCTGGGTTAAACTGGGCTGGCCTGGGGTAAACGTGGGCTGTACTGGGTTAAACTGGGCTGGAGTGGGTTAAAGTGGGGTGGGCTTTATCAAATTGGGCTGGACTGGGTTAAACTGGGCTGGTGTGGATTATACCGAGCTGGAGTATATTAAATATGTCTGGACTGGGTTAAACTGGGCTGGGCTGTATCAAACTGGGCTGGCCCAGGTTAAACTGGGCTGGGATGGATTGAACTGAGCTGGACTGAATTAAATTGGTCTCGACAGGGTTAAACTGTGCTAGAGTGAACTGAAGTGGGCTGGGCAGGATGAAAGTGAGCTAGACTGGGATAAACTGGGCTGGGCTCGATCAAACTGAGCTGGACTGTGTTTAAACTGAGCTGGACTGTGTTAAACTGGGCTGGACTGGCTTAAACCCTGCTAGAGTGACCTGAAGTTGGCTGGGCTGGATCAAAGTGAGCTGGACTGGGTTAAACTGTGCTGGAGTAAACTGAACTGGGCTGGGGAGGATCAAACTGAGCTGGGCTGTACTAAAGTGGGTTGGCCTGGGTTAAACTGGGCTGCGCTGGGTTAAACTGGGCTGGAGTATATTAAATATGGCTGGACTGGGTTAAACTGGGGTGGAGTGGGTTAAACTGGGCTGGGCTGGATTACACTGGGCTGGAGTGGGTTAAACATGGCTGGACAGGGTTAAATTGGGCTGGACTGTGTTAAACAGGGCCGAACTGGATTAAAGTGGGCTGGAGGTAACTTAACTGGGCTGGGCTGGATGAAACTGAGCTGGACTGGGTTAAACTGGGCTGTGCTGGGTTAAATTAGGCTGGACTGTGTTAAACTGGCTTTGGCTTGATTAAATTTATCTGGGCTGGATTAAACTGGGCTGGACGTGATTAAATTTAGCTTGACTGGATTAAATTGGGCTGGACTGCATTAAACTGGGCTGGACTGTGTTTAACTGGGCTGGGCTGGGTCAAACTGGGCTGGACTGGGTTAGACTTGGATGGACTGGGTTAAACTGGGCTGGGCTGGGTTAAACTGGGCTGGAGTGTATTAAATGTGGCTGGAGTGGGTTAAACTGGCGTGGAGTGGGTTAAACTGGGCTGGATGGATTGAAGTGATCTGGAGTGGATTAAACTAGGCTGGACAGGGTTAAACTGTGCTAGAGTGAGCTGAACTGGGCTGGGCTGGGCTGGATGAAACGGGGCTGGGCTGTGTTAAACTGGGGTGGATTGCATTATACTGAGCTGGTGTGTATTAAATATGGCTGGACTGGGTTAAACTGGGCTGTGCTGGGTTAAACTGGACTGGAGTGGATTATACTGAGCTGGAGTGTATTAAATATGGCTGGACTGGGTTAAAGTGGGCTGGGCTGGATTGAACTGAGGTGGACTGGGTTAAAGTGGGCTTGAGTGGGTTAAAGAGTGCTAGAGTGAACTGAAGTGGGCTGGGCAGGATGGAAGTGAGCTGGACTGGGTTAAACTGGGCTGGGTTGTATCAAACTGGGCTGGCCTGGTTTAAACTGGGCTGTACTGGGGTAAAAGTGGGCTGTACTGGGTTAAACTGGGCTGGAGTGGGTTAAAGTGGGGTGGGCTTTATCAAATTGGGCTGGACTGGGTTAAACTGGGCTGGAGTGGATTATACTGAGCTGGAGTGTATTAAATATGGCTGGACTGGGTTAAACTGGGCTGGGGTGGATCAAACTGGGCTGGACTGGGTTAGATTTGGCTGGACTGGGTGAAACTGGGCTGGGCTGGATTGAACTAATCTGGAGTGGATTAAACTGTGCCAGAGTGAACTGAACTGAGCTGGGCTGGATTAAAGTGAGCTGGACTGAGTTAAACTGGTCTGGACTGGTTTAAACTGGGGTGGAGTGGAGTAGATTGAGCTGGTGTGTAGTAAATATAGCTGGACTGGGTTAAACTGGGCTGGGCTGCGTTAAACTGGACTGGAGTGGATTATTCTGAGCTGGAGGGTATTAAATATGGCTGGACTGGGATAAACTGGGCTGGGCTGTAACAAACTGGGCTGGAATGGGCTAAACATGGCTGGGCTATAACAAACTGGGCTGGACTGGGTTAAACTGGGCTGTGCTGTATCACACTGGGCTGGCCTGGGTTAAACTGGGCTGGGCTGGATTGAACTGAGGTGGACTGGGTTAAAGTGGGCTTGAGTGGGTTAAACAGTGCTAGAGTGAACTGAAGTGGGCTGGGCAGGATGAAAGTGAGCTGTACTGGGTTAAACTGGGCTGGGTTGTATCAAACTGGGCTGGCCTGGGTTAAACTGGGCTAGAATGGGGTAAAAGTGGGCTGTACTGGGTTAAACTGGGCTGGCGTGGGTTAAAGTGGGGTGGGCTTTATCAAATTGGGCTGGCCTGGGTTAAACTGGGCTGGAGTGGATTATACTGAGCTGGAGTGTATTAAATATGGCTGGACTGGGTTAAACTGGGCTGGCCTGGGTTAAACTGGGCTGGGCTGGATCAAACTGGGCTGGAGTGGGTTAAACCTTGCTGGGCTGGATTCTACTGCGCTGGAGTGTATTAAATATGGCTGGACTGGGTTAAACTGGGCTGGGCTGTATCAAACTGGGCTGGCCCGGGTTAAACTGGGCTGGGATGGATTGAACTGAGCTGGACTGAATTCAATTGGTCTGGACAGGGTTAAACTGTGCTAGAGTGAACTGAAGTGGGCTGGGCAGGATGAAAGTGAGCTAGACTGGGATAAACTGGGCTGGGCTGCATCAGACTGAGCTGGACTGTGTTTAAACTGAGATGGACTGTGTTAAACTGGGCTGGACTGGGTTAAAGTGGGCTGCACTGGGTTAAACTGGGCTGGAGTGTATTAAATGTGGCTGGAGTGGGTTAAACTGGGGTGGAGTGGGTTAAACTGGGCTGGGATGGATTGAAGTGATCTGGAGTGGCTTAAACTAGGCTGGACAGGGTTAAACTGTGCTAGAGTGAGCTGAACTGGGCTGGGCTGGATGAAACGGGGCTGGGCTGTGTAAAACTGGGGTGGATTGCATTATACTGAGCTGGTGTGTATTAAATATGGCTGGACTGGGTTAAAGTGGGCTGGGCTGGGTTAAACTGGACTGGAGTGGATTATACTGAGCTGGAGTGTATTAAATATGGGTGGACTGGGTTAAACTGGGCTGGGCTGTAACAAACTTGGCTGGACTGGGTTAAACTGGGCTGGGCTGTATCAAAGTGGGCTGGCCCCGGTTAAACTGGACTGGGATGGATTGAACTGAGCTGGACTGAATTAAATTGGTCTGGACAGGGTTAAACTGTGCTAGAGTGAACTGAAGTGGGCTGGGCAGGATGAAAGTGAGCTAGACTGGGATAAACTGGGCTGGGCTGGATCAGACTGAGCTGGACTGTGTTTAAACTGAGCTGGACTGTGTTAAACTGGGCTGGACTGGCTTAAAATGTGCTAGAGTGAACTGAAGTGGGCTGGGCTGGATCAGACTGAGCTGGATGGCTTAAAGTGGGCTGGGCTGGGTTAAACTGGGTTGGACTGTGTTAAACTTGGCTGGGCTGGATTATACTGAGCTGGAGTGTATTAAATATGGCTGGACTGGGTTAAAGTGGGCTGGGCTGTAACAAACTGGGATGGACTGGATTAAACATGGCTGGACTGGGTTAAACTGGGCTGGGCTGTATCAAACTGGGCTGGCCCAGGTTAAACTGGGCTGGGATGGATTGAACTGAGCTGGACTGAATTAAATTGGTCTGGACAGGGTTAAACTGTGCTAGAGTGAACTGAAGTGGGCTGGGCAGGATGAAAGTGAGCTAGACTGGGATAAACTGGGCTGGGCTCGATCAAACTGAGCTGGACTGTGTTTAAACTGAGCTGGACTGTGTTAAACTGGGCTGGACTGGCTTAAACCCTGCTAGAGTGACCTGAAGTTGGCTGGGCTGGATCAAAGTGAGCTGGACTGGGTTAAACTGTGCTGGAGTAAACTGAACTGGGCTGGGGAGGATCAAACTGAGCTGGGCTGTACCAAATTGGGTTGGCCTGGGTTAAACTGGGCTGCGCTGGGTTAAACTGGGCTGGAGTATATTAAATGTGGCTGGACTGGGTTAAACTGGGGTGGAGTGGGTTAAACTGGGCTGGGATGGGTCCAACTGGGTTGGACTTGGTTAAAGTGGGCTGGGCTGGATTGAACTGAGCTGGACTGGATTTAACTGTGTTGAGCTGGATTGAATTGAGCTGGACTGGATCAAACTGAGCTGGCCTGGATTAAACACAGCTGGACTGGGTTAAACTCTGCTGCTGTTTTAAAACTGGATTAAACACTGCTGGACTGTGTTAAACTGCACTGGGTTTGATTAAATTTAGCTGGACTGGATTAAAGTGGGCTGGACTGGGTTAAACTGAGCTGGACTAGGTTAAACTGGGCTTGTCTGGATTAAACTGGGCTGGAGTGTGTCAAACTGAGTTGGGCTGGATTAAACTGAGCTGGACTGGGTGAAGCTGGGCTGGACCGGATTAAACTGAGATGGAGTGTATTAAACTGGGCTGGCCTGGACTAAAGTGGGCTGGCCTGGATTAAACTGAACTGGACTGGGTTAAACTTGGCTGCGCTGGGTTAAATTGAGCTGGACTGGGTTAAACTGGGCTGGACTGGGTTAAACTGGGCTGGGCTGGATTGAACTGAGGTGGACTGGGTTACAGTGGACTTGAGTGGGTTAAACAGTGCTAGAGTGAACTGAAGTGGGCTGGGCAGGATGAAAGTGAGCTGGACAGGGTTAATCTGGGCTGGGTTGTATGAAACTGGGCTGGCCTGGGTTAAACTGGGCTGGCCTGGGGTAAAAGTGGGCTGTACTGGGTTAAACTGGGCTGGAGTGGGTTAAAGTGGGTGGGCTTTATCAAATTGGGCTGGACTGGGTTAAACTGGGCAGGAGTGGATTATACTGAGCGGGAGTGTATTAAATATGGCTGGACTGGGTTAAACTGGGCTGGCCTGGGTTAAACTGGGCTGGGCTGGATCAAACTGGGCTGGAGTGGGTTAAACTGCGCTGGGCTGGGTCAAACTGGGGTGGACAGGATCAAACTGGGCTGGACTGTGTTTAAAGTGGTCTGGACTGGATTGAACTGGGCTGGAGTGGGTTAAACTGGGCTGGAAAGGATTATACTGAGCTGGAGTATATTAAATATGGCTGGACTGAGATAAACTGGGCTGGGCTGGGTTAAACTGAGCTGGACTGGGTTAAAGTGGGCTGGGCTGGGTTAAACTGGGTTGGACTGGGGTAAACCTTGCTGGGCTGGATTCTACTGCGCTGGAGTGTATTAAATATGGCTGGACTGGGTTAAACTGGGCTGGGCTGTATCAAACTGGGCTGGCCCGGGTTAAACTGGGCTGGGATGGATTGAACTGAGCTGGACTGAATTCAATTGGTCTGGACAGGGTTAAACTGTGCTAGAGTGAACTGAAGTGGGCTGGGCAGGATGAAAGTGAGCTAGACTGGGATAAACTGGGCTGGGCTGCATCAGACTGAGCTGGACTGTGTTTAAACTGAGATGGACTGTGTTAAACTGGGCTGGACTGGGTTAAAGTGGGCTGCACTGGGTTAAACTGGGCTGGAGTGTATTAAATGTGGCTGGAGTGGGTTAAACTGGGGTGGAGTGGGTTAAACTGGGCTGGGATGGATTGAAGTGATCTGGAGTGGCTTAAACTAGGCTGGACAGGGTTAAACTGTGCTAGAGTGAGCTGAACTGGGCTGGGCTGGATGAAACGGGGCTGGGCTGTGTAAAACTGGGGTGGATTGCATTATACTGAGCTGGTGTGTATTAAATATGGCTGGACTGGGTTAAAGTGGGCTGGGCTGGGTTAAACTGGACTGGAGTGGATTATACTGAGCTGGAGTGTATTAAATATGGGTGGACTGGGTTAAACTGGGCTGGGCTGTAACAAACTTGGCTGGACTGGGTTAAACTGGGCTGGGCTGTATCAAAGTGGGCTGGCCCCGGTTAAACTGGACTGGGATGGATTGAACTGAGCTGGACTGAATTAAATTGGTCTGGACAGGGTTAAACTGTGCTAGAGTGAACTGAAGTGGGCTGGGCAGGATGAAAGTGAGCTAGACTGGGATAAACTGGGCTGGGCTGGATCAGACTGAGCTGGACTGTGTTTAAACTGAGCTGGACTGTGTTAAACTGGGCTGGACTGGCTTAAAATGTGCTAGAGTGAACTGAAGTGGGCTGGGCTGGATCAGACTGAGCTGGATGGCTTAAAGTGGGCTGGGCTGGGTTAAACTGGGTTGGACTGTGTTAAACTTGGCTGGGCTGGATTATACTGAGCTGGAGTGTATTAAATATGGCTGGACTGGGTTAAAGTGGGCTGGGCTGTAACAAACTGGGATGGACTGGATTAAACATGGCTGGACTGGGTTAAACTGGGCTGGGCTGTATCAAACTGGGCTGGCCCAGGTTAAACTGGGCTGGGATGGATTGAACTGAGCTGGACTGAATTAAATTGGTCTGGACAGGGTTAAACTGTGCTAGAGTGAACTGAAGTGGGCTGGGCAGGATGAAAGTGAGCTAGACTGGGATAAACTGGGCTGGGCTCGATCAAACTGAGCTGGACTGTGTTTAAACTGAGCTGGACTGTGTTAAACTGGGCTGGACTGGCTTAAAATGTGCTAGAGTGAACTGAAGTGGGCTGGGCTGGATCAAACTGAGCTGGATGGCTTAAAGTGGGCTGGGCTGGGTTAAACTGGGTTGGACTGTGTTAAACTTGGCTGGGCTGGATTATACTGAGCTGGAGTGTATTAAATATGGCTGGACTGGGTTAAAGTGGGCTGGGCTGTAACAAACTGGGATGGACTGGATTAAACATGGCTGGACTGGGTTAAACTGGGCTGGGCTGTATCAAACTGGGCTGGCCCAGGTTAAACTGGGCTGGGATGGATTGAACTGAGCTGGACTGAATTAAATTGGTCTGGACAGGGTTAAACTGTGCTAGAGTGAACTGAAGTGGGCTGGGCAGGATGAAAGTGAGCTAGACTGGGATAAACTGGGCTGGGCTCGATCAAACTGAGCTGGACTGTGTTTAAACTGAGCTGGACTGTGTTAAACTGGGCTGGACTGGCTTAAACCCTGCTAGAGTGACCTGAAGTTGGCTGGGCTGGATCAAAGTGAGCTGGACTGGGTTAAACTGTGCTGGAGTAAACTGAACTGGGCTGGGGAGGATCAAACTGAGCTGGGCTGTACCAAAGTGGGTTGGCCTGGGTTAAACTGGGCTGCGCTGGGTTAAACTGGGCTGGAGTATATTAAATGTGGCTGGACTGGGTTAAACTGGGGTGGACTAGGTTAAACTGGGCTTGTCTGGATTAAACTGGGCTGGACTGTGTCAAACTGAGTTGGGCTGGATTAAACTGAGCTGGACTGGGTGAAGCTGGGCTGGACCGGATTAAACTGAGATGGAGTGTATTAAACTGGGCTGGCCTGGACTAAAGTGGGCTGGCCTGGATTAAACTGAACTGGACTGGGTTAAACTTGGCTGCGCTGGGTTAAATTGAGCTGGACTGGGTTAAACTGGGCTGGACTGGGTTAAACTGGGCTGGGCTGGATTGAACTGAGGTGGACTGGGTTACAGTGGACTTGAGTGGGTTAAACAGTGCTAGAGTGAACTGAAGTGGGCTGGGCAGGATGAAAGTGGGCTGTACTGGGTTAAACTGGGCTGGGTTGTATCAAACTGGGCTGGCCTGAGTTAAACTGGGCTGTACTGGGGTAAAAGTGGGCTGTACTGGGTTAAACTGGGCTGGAGTGGGTTAAAGTGGGGTGGGCTTTATCAAATTGGGCTGGCCTGTGTTAAACTGGGCTGGAGTGGATTATACTGAGCTGGAGTGTATTAAATATGGCTGGACTGGGTTAAACTGGGCTGGCCTGGGTTAAACTGGGCTGGGCTGGATCAAACTGGGCTGGAGTGGGTTAAACTGCGCTGGGCTGGGTCAAACTGGGGTGGACAGGATCAAACTGGGCTGGACTGTGTTTAAAGTGGTCTGGACTGGATTGAACTGGGCTGGAGTGGGTTAAACTGGGCTGGAAAGGATTATACTGAGCTGGAGTATATTAAATATGGCTGGACTGAGATAAACTGGGCTGGGCTGGGTTAAACTGAGGTGGACTGGGTTAAAGTGGGCTGGGCTGGGTTAAACTGGGTTGGACTTGGGTAAACCTTGCTGGGCTGGATTCTACTGCGCTGGAGTGTATTAAATATGGCTGGACTAGGGTTAAAGTGGGCTGGGCTGTAACAAACTGGGCTGGACTGGGTTAAACTGGGCTGGCCCGGGTTAAACTGGGCTGGGATGGATTGAACTGAGCTGGACTGAATTAAATTGGTCTGGACAGGGTTAAACTGTGCTAGAGTGAACTGAAGTGGGCTGGGCAGGATGAAAGTGAGCTAGACTGGGATAAACAGGGCTGGGCTGCATCAGACTGAGCTGGACTGTGTTTAAACTGAGATGGACTGTGTTAAACTGGGCTGGACCGGGTTAAACTGGGCTGGACTGGGTTAAACTGGACTGGAGTGGATTATACTGAGCTGGAGTGTATTAAATATGGGTGGACTGGGTTAAACTGGGCTGGGCTGTAACAAACTTGGCTGGACTGGGTTAAACTGGGCTGGGCTGTATCAAAGTGGGCTGGCCCCGGTTAAACTGGACTGGGATGGATTGAACTGAGCTGGACTGAATTAAATTGGTCTGGACAGGGTTAAACTGTGCTAGAGTGAACTGAAGTGGGCTGGGCAGGATGAAAGTGAGCTAGACTGGGATAAACTGGGCTGGGCTGGATCAGACTGAGCTGGACTGTGTTTAAACTGAGCTGGACTGTGTTAAACTGGGCTGGACTGGCTTAAAATGTGCTAGAGTGAACTGAAGTGGGCTGGGCTGGATCAAACTGAGCTGGATGGCTTAAAGTGGGCTGGGCTGGGTTAAACTGGGTTGGACTGTGTTAAACTTGGCTGGGCTGGATTATACTGAGCTGGAGTGTATTAAATATGGCTGGACCGGGTTAAAGTGGGCTGGGCTGTAACAAACTGGGATGGACTGGATTAAACATGGCTGGACTGGGTTAAACTGGGCTGGGCTGTATCAAACTGGGCTGGCCCAGGTTAAACTGGGCTGGGATGGATTGAACTGAGCTGGACTGAATTAAATTGGTCTGGACAGGGTTAAACTGTGCTAGAGTGAACTGAAGTGGGCTGGGCAGGATGAAAGTGAGCTAGACTGGGATAAACTGGGCTGGGCTGGATCAGACTGAGCTGGACTGTGTTTAAACTGAGCTGGACTGTGTTAAACTGGGCTGGACTGGCTTAAAATGTGCTAGAGTGAACTGAAGTGGGCTGGGCTGGATCAAACTGAGCTGGATGGCTTAAAGTGGGCTGGGCTGGGTTAAACTGGGTTGGACTGTGTTAAACTTGGCTGGGCTGGATTATACTGAGCTGGAGTGTATTAAATATGGCTGGACTGGGTTAAAGTGGGCTGGGCTGTAACAAACTGGGATGGACTGGATTAAACATGGCTGGACTGGGTTAAACTGGGCTGGGCTGTATCAAACTGGGCTGGCCCAGGTTAAACTGGGCTGGGATGGATTGAACTGAGCTGGACTGAATTAAATTGGTCTGGACAGGGTTAAACTGTGCTAGAGTGAACTGAAGTGGGCTGGGCAGGATGAAAGTGAGCTAGACTGGGATAAACTGGGCTGGGCTCGATCAAACTGAGCTGGACTGTGTTTAAACTGAGCTGGACTGTGTTAAACTGGGCTGGACTGGCTTAAACCCTGCTAGAGTGACCTGAAGTTGGCTGGGCTGGATCAAAGTGAGCTGGACTGGGTTAAACTGTGCTGGAGTAAACTGAACTGGGCTGGGGAGGATCAAACTGAGCTGGGCTGTACCAAAGTGGGTTGGCCTGGGTTAAACTGGGCTGCGCTGGGTTAAACTGGGCTGGAGTATATTAAATGTGGCTGGACTGGGTTAAACTGGGGTGGAGTGGGTTAAACTGGGCTGGGATGGGTCCAACTGGGTTGGACTTGGTTAAAGTGGGCTGGGCTGGATTGAACTGAGCTGGACTGGATTTAACTGTGTTGAGCTGGATTGAATTGAGCTGGACTGGATCAAACTGAGCTGGCCTGGATTAAACACAGCTGGACTGGGTTAAACTCTGCTGCTGTGAACTAAACTGGGCTGGACTGTGTTAAACTGCACTGGGTTTGATTAAATTTAGCTGGACTGGATTAAAGTGGGCTGGACTGGGTTAAACTGAGCTGGACTAGGTTAAACTGGGCTTGTCTGGATTAAACTGGGCTGGACTGTGTCAAACTGAGTTGGGCTGGATTAAACTGAGCTGGACTGGGTGAAGCTGGGCTGGACCGGATTAAACTGAGATGGAGTGTATTAAACTGGGCTGGCCTGGACTAAAGTGGGCTGGCCTGGATTAAACTGAACTGGACTGGGTTAAACTTGGCTGCGCTGGGTTAAATTGAGCTGGACTGGGTTAAACTGGGCTGGACTGGGTTAAACTGGGCTGGGCTGGATTGAACTGAGGTGGACTGGGTTACAGTGGACTTGAGTGGGTTAAACAGTGCTAGAGTGAACTGAAGTGGGCTGGGCAGGATGAAAGTGAGCTGTACTGGGTTAATCTGGGCTGGGTTGTATCAAACTGGGCTGGCCTGGGTTAAACTGGGCTGGCCTGGGGTAAAAGTGGGCTGTACTGGGTTAAACTGGGCTGGAGTGGGTTAAAGTGGGTGGGCTTTATCAAATAGGGCTGGCCTGGGTTAAACTGGGCTGGAGTGGATTATACTGAGCTGGAGTGTATTAAATATGGCTGGACTGGGTTAAACTGGGCTGGGCTGGATCAAACTGAGCTGGGCTGGGTTAGACTTGGCTGGAGTGGGTTAAACTGGGCTAGGCTTGATTGAACTAATCTGGAGTGGATTAAACTGTGCCAGAGTGAACTGAACTGGGCTGGGCTGGGCTGGATTAAAGTGAGCTGGACTGAGTTAAACTGGTCTGGACTGGTTTAAACTGGGGTGGACTGGAGTAGATTGAGCTGGTTTGTATTAAATATAGCTGGCCCGGGTTAAACTGGGCTGGGCTGGGTTAAACTGGGCTGGGCTGTATCAAACTGAGCTGGGCTGGGTTAAACTGGGCTAGACTGGGTTAAAGTGGGCTGGGCTGTATCAAACTGGGCTGGACTGGGTTAAACTGGGCTGGAGTGGATTATACTGAGCTGGAGTGTGTTAAATATGGTTGGACTGGTTTAAACTGGGCTGGGGTGTATCAGACTGGGTAGGACTGGTTTAAACTCGGCTAGACTGTGTTAAACTGGGCTGGGATGGACTTAACTGATCTGGAGTGGATTAAACTGGGGTGGACATCGTTTAACTGTGCTAGAGTGAACTGAAGTGGTCTGGGCTGTATCAAACTGAGCTGGACTGGGTTAAAGTGGGCTGGGCTGTGTTAAAGTGTGGTTGACTGGATTATGCTGAGCTGGTGTGTATTAAGTATGGTTGGACTGGGTTAACCTGGGTTGGGCTGTATCAAACTGGGCTGGCCTGGATTAAACTGGGCTGGCCTGTGTTAAACTGGGCTGGAGTGTATTAAATATGGCTGGACTGGGTTAAACTGGGCTGGGCTGTATCAAACTGGGCTGGCCTGTGTTAAACTGTGTTGAGCTGTATCAAACTGGGCTGTCCTGGGTTAAACTGGGCTGGCCTGGGTTAAACTGGGCTGGGCTGGATCAGACTGGGCTGGTCAGGGTTAAACTGTGCTAGAGTGAACTGAACTGGGCTGGGCTGGATTAAAGTGAGCTGGACTGGGTTCAAGTGGACCGGGCTGGATCGAACTGAGCTGGACTGTGTTTAAACTTAGCTGTAGTGGGTTAAAGTGGGCTGGTCAGGGTTAAACTGTGCTAGAGTGAACTGAACTGGGCTGGGCTGGATTAAAGTGAGCTGGACTGGGTTCATGTGGACCGGGCTGGATCGAACTGAGCTGGACTGTGTTTAAACTTAGCTGTAGTGGGTTAAAGTGGGCTGGACTGGGTTAAACTGTGCTAGAGTGAACTGAAGTGGGCTCGGCTGGATGAAACTGAGCTGGACTGGGTTAAAGTGGGCTGGGCTGGGTTAAACTGGGTTGGACTGGGTTAAACCTTGCTGGGCTGGATTCTACTGAGCTGGAGTGTATTAAATATGGGTGGACTGGGTTAAACTGGGCTGGGCTGTAACAAACTTGGCTGGACTGGGTTAAACTGGGATGGGCTGTATCAAAGTGGGCTGGCCCGGGTTAAACTGGACTGGGATGGATTGAACTGAGCTGGACTGAATTAAATTGGTCTGGACAGGGTTAAACTGTGCTAGAGTGAACTGAAGTGGGCTGGGCAGGATGAAAGTGAGCTAGACTGGGATAAACTGGGCTGGGCTGGATCAGACTGAGCTGGACTGTGTTTAATCTGAGCTGGACTGTGTCAAACTGGGCTGGACTGGCTTAAACCCTGCTAGAGTGACCTGAAGTTGGCTGGGCTGGATCAAAGTGGGCTGGACTGGGTTAAACTGTGCTGGAGTAAACTGAACTGGGCTGGGGAGGATCAAACTGAGCTGGGCTGTATCAAAGTGGGTTGGCCTGAGTTAAACTGGGCTGCACTGGGTTAAACTGGGCTGGAGTGTATTAAATGTGGCTGGAGTGGGTTAAACCTGGGTGGAGTGGGTTAAACTGGGCTGGGATGGATTGAAGTGATCTGGAGTGGCTTAAACTAGGCTGGACAGGGTTAAACTGTGCTAGAGTGAGCTGAACTGGGCTGGGCTGGATGAAACGGGGCTGGGTTGTGTTAAACTGGGGTGGATTGCATTATACTGAGCTGGTGTGTATTAAATATGGCTGGACTGGGTTAAAGTGGGCTGGGCTGGATTGAACTGAGGTGGACTGGGTTAAAGTGGGCTTGAGTGGGTTAAACAGTGCTAGAGTGAACTGAAGTGGGCTGGGCAGGATGGAAGTGAGCTGGACTGGGTTAAACTGGGCTGGGTTGTATCAAACTGGGCTGGCCTGGTTTAAACTGGGCTGTACTGGGGTAAAAGTGGGCTGTACTGGGTTAAACTGGGCTGGAGTGGGTTAAAGTGGGGTGGGCTTTATCAAATTGGGCTGGCCTGTGTTAAACTGGGCTGGAGTGGATTATACTGAGCTGGAGTGTATTAAATATGGCTGGACTGAGTTAAACTGGGCTGGGGTGGATCAAACTGGGCTGGACTGGGTTAAACTGGGCTGGGCTGGATTGAACTAATGTGGAGTGGATTAAACTGTGCCAGAGTGAACTGAACTGAGCTGGGCTGGATTAAAGTGAGCTGGACTGAGTTAAACTGGTCTGGACTGGTTTAAACTGGGGTGGAGTGGAGTAGATTGAGCTGGTGTGTAGTAAATATAGCTGGACTGGGTTAAACTGGGCTGGGCTGCGTTAAACTGGAGTGGAGTGGATTATTCTGAGCTGGAGGGTATTAAATATGGCTGGACTGGGATAAACTGGGCTGGGCTGTAACAAACTGGGCTGGACTGGGTTAAACTTGGCTGGACTGGGTTAAACTGGGCTGTGCTGTATCACACTGGGCTGTCCTGGGTTAAACTGGGCTGGCCTAGGTTAAATTGGGCTGGACTGGGTTAAACTGGGGTGGGCTGTATCAAACTGGGCTGGACAGGGTTAAACTGTGCTAGAGTGGATTATACTGACCTGGAGTGTATTAAATATGTTTGGACTGGGTTAAACTGGGCTGGAGTAAACTGAACTGGTCTGGGGAGGATCAAACTGAGCTGGGCTGTATCAAGGTGGGTTGGCCTGGGTTAAACTGGGCTGCACTGGGTTAAACTGGGCTGGAGTGTACTGAAGTGGGCTGGGCAGGATGAAAGTGAGCTAGACTGGGATAAACTGGGCTGGGCTGGATCAGACTGAGCTGGACTGTGTTTAAACTGAGCTGGACTGTGTTAAACTGGGCTGGACTGGCTTAAAATGTGCTAGAGTGAACTGAAGTGGGCTGGGCTGGATCAAACTGAGCTGGATGGCTTAAAGTGGGCTGGGCTGGGTTAAACTGGGTTGGACTGTGTTAAACTTGGCTGGGCTGGATTATACTGAGCTGGAGTGTATTAAATATGGCTGGACTGGGTTAAAGTGGGCTGGGCTGTAACAAACTGGGATGGACTGGATTAAACATGGCTGGACTGGGTTAAACTGGGCTGGGCTGTATCAAACTGGGCTGGCCCAGGTTAAACTGGGCTGGGATGGATTGAACTGAGCTGGACTGAATTAAATTGGTCTGGACAGGGTTAAACTGTGCTAGAGTGAACTGAAGTGGGCTGGGCAGGATGAAAGTGAGCTAGACTGGGATAAACTGGGCTGGGCTCGATCAAACTGAGCTGGACTGTGTTTAAACTGAGCTGGACTGTGTTAAACTGGGCTGGACTGGCTTAAACCCTGCTAGAGTGACCTGAAGTTGGCTGGGCTGGATCAAAGTGAGCTGGACTGGGTTAAACTGTGCTGGAGTAAACTGAACTGGGCTGGGGAGGATCAAACTGAGCTGGGCTGTACCAAAGTGGGTTGGCCTGGGTTAAACTGGGCTGCGCTGGGTTAAACTGGGCTGGAGTATATTAAATGTGGCTGGACTGGGTTAAACTGGGGTGGAGTGGGTTAAACTGGGCTGGGATGGGTCCAACTGGGTTGGACTTGGTTAAAGTGGGCTGGGCTGGATTGAACTGAGCTGGACTGGATTTAACTGTGTTGAGCTGGATTGAATTGAGCTGGACTGGATCAAACTGAGCTGGCCTGGATTAAACACAGCTGGACTGGGTTAAACTCTGCTGCTGTGAACTAAACTGGGCTGGACTGTGTTAAACTGCACTGGGTTTGATTAAATTTAGCTGGACTGGATTAAAGTGGGCTGGACTGGGTTAAACTGAGCTGGACTAGGTTAAACTGGGCTTGTCTGGATTAAACTGGGCTGGACTGTGTCAAACTGAGTTGGGCTGGATTAAACTGAGCTGGACTGGGTGAAGCTGGGCTGGACCGGATTAAACTGAGATGGAGTGTATTAAACTGGGCTGGCCTGGACTAAAGTGGGCTGGCCTGGATTAAACTGAACTGGACTGGGTTAAACTTGGCTGCGCTGGGTTAAATTGAGCTGGACTGGGTTAAACTGGGCTGGACTGGGTTAAACTGGGCTGGGCTGGATTGAACTGAGGTGGACTGGGTTACAGTGGACTTGAGTGGGTTAAACAGTGCTAGAGTGAACTGAAGTGGGCTGGGCAGGATGAAAGTGAGCTGTACTGGGTTAATCTGGGCTGGGTTGTATGAAACTGGGCTGGCCTGGGTTAAACTGGGCTGGCCTGGGGTAAAAGTGGGCTGTACTGGGTTAAACTGGGCTGGAGTGGGTTAAAGTGGGTGGGCTTTATCAAATAAGGCTGGCCTGGGTTAAACTGGGCAGGAGTGGATTATACTGAGCGGGAGTGTATTAAATATGGCTGGACTGGGTAAAACTGGGCTGGGCTGGATCAAACTGAGCTGGGCTGGGTTAGACTTGGCTGGAGTGGGTTAAACTGGGCTAGGCTTGATTGAACTAATCTGGAGTGGATTAAACTGTGCCAGAGTGAACTGAACTGGGCTGGGCTGGGCTGGATTAAAGTGAGCTGGACTGAGTTAAACTGGTCTGGACTGGTTTAAACTGGGGTGGACTGGAGTAGATTGAGCTGGTTTGTATTAAATATAGCTGGCCCGGGTTAAACTGGGCTGGGCTGGGTTAAACTGGGCTGGGCTGTATCAAACTGAGCTGGGCTGGGTTAAACTGGGCTAGACTGGGTTAAAGTGGGCTGGGCTGTATCAAACTGGGCTGGACTGGGTTAAACTGGGCTGGAGTGGATTATACTGAGCTGGAGTGTGTTAAATATGGTTGGACTGGTTTAAACTGGGCTGGGGTGTATCAGACTGGGTAGGACTGGTTTAAACTCGGCTAGACTGTGTTAAACTGGGCTGGGATGGACTTAACTGATCTGGAGTGGATTAAACTGGGGTGGACATCGTTTAACTGTGCTAGAGTGAACTGAAGTGGTCTGGGCTGTATCAAACTGAGCTGGACTGGGTTAAAGTGGGCTGGGCTGTGTTAAAGTGTGGTTGACTGGATTATGCTGAGCTGGTGTGTATTAAGTATGGTTGGACTGGGTTAACCTGGGTTGGGCTGTATCAAACTGGGCTGGCCTGGATTAAACTGGGCTGGCCTGTGTTAAACTGGGCTGGAGTGTATTAAATATGGCTGGACTGGGTTAAACTGGGCTGGGCTGTATCAAACTGGGCTGGCCTGTGTTAAACTGTGTTGAGCTGTATCAAACTGGGCTGTCCTGGGTTAAACTGGGCTGGCCTGGGTTAAACTGGGCTGGGCTGGATCAGACTGGGCTGGTCAGGGTTAAACTGTGCTAGAGTGAACTGAACTGGGCTGGGCTGGATTAAAGTGAGCTGGACTGGGTTCAAGTGGACCGGGCTGGATCGAACTGAGCTGGACTGTGTTTAAACTTAGCTGTAGTGGGTTAAAGTGGGCTGGTCAGGGTTAAACTGTGCTAGAGTGAACTGAACTGGGCTGGGCTGGATTAAAGTGAGCTGGACTGGGTTCATGTGGACCGGGCTGGATCGAACTGAGCTGGACTGTGTTTAAACTTAGCTGTAGTGGGTTAAAGTGGGCTGGACTGGGTTAAACTGTGCTAGAGTGAACTGAAGTGGGCTCGGCTGGATGAAACTGAGCTGGACTGGGTTAAAGTGGGCTGGGCTGGGTTAAACTGGGTTGGACTGGGTTAAACCTTGCTGGGCTGGATTCTACTGAGCTGGAGTGTATTAAATATGGGTGGACTGGGTTAAACTGGGCTGGGCTGTAACAAACTTGGCTGGACTGGGTTAAACTGGGATGGGCTGTATCAAAGTGGGCTGGCCCGGGTTAAACTGGACTGGGATGGATTGAACTGAGCTGGACTGAATTAAATTGGTCTGGACAGGGTTAAACTGTGCTAGAGTGAACTGAAGTGGGCTGGGCAGGATGAAAGTGAGCTAGACTGGGATAAACTGGGCTGGGCTGGATCAGACTGAGCTGGACTGTGTTTAAACTGAGCTGGACTGTGTCAAACTGGGCTGGACTGGCTTAAACCCTGCTAGAGTGACCTGAAGTTGGCTGGGCTGGATCAAAGTGGGCTGGACTGGGTTAAACTGTGCTGGAGTAAACTGAACTGGGCTGGGGAGGATCAAACTGAGCTGGGCTGTATCAAAGTGGGTTGGCCTGAGTTAAACTGGGCTGCACTGGGTTAAACTGGGCTGGAGTGTATTAAATGTGGCTGGAGTGGGTTAAACTGGGCTGCACTGGGTTAAACTGGGCTGGGATGGATTGAAGTGATCTGGAGTGGCTTAAACTAGGCTGGACAGGGTTAAACTGTGCTAGAGTGAGCTGAACTGGGCTGGGCTGGATGAAACGGGGCTGGGCTGTGTTAAACTGGGGTGGATTGCATTATACTGAGCTGGTGTGTATTAAATATGGCTGGACTGGGTTAAAGTGGGCTGGGCTGGATTGAACTGAGGTGGACTGGGTTAAAGTGGGCTTGAGTGGGTTAAAGAGTGCTAGAGTGAACTGAAGTGGGCTGGGCAGGATGGAAGTGAGCTGGACTGGGTTAAACTGGGCTGGGTTGTATCAAACTGGACTGGCCTGGTTTAAACTGGGCTGTACTGGGTTAAACTGGGCTGGAGTGGGTTAAAGTGGGGTGGGCTTTATCAAATTGGGCTGGCCTGGGTTAAACTGGGCTGGAGTGGATTATGCTGAGCTGGAGTGTATTAAATATGGCTGGACTGAGTTAAACTGGGCTGGGGTGGATCAAACTGGGCTGGACTGGGTTAAACTGGGCTGGGCTGGATTGAACTGAGGTGGCCTGGGTTAAAGTGGGCTTGAGTGGGTTAAACAGTGCTAGAGTGAACTGAAGTGGGCTGGGCAGGATGAAAGTGAGCTAGACTGGGATAAACTGGGCTGGGCTGGATCAGACTGAGCTGGACTGTGTTTAAACTGAGCTGGACTGTGTTAAACTGGGCTGGACTGGCTTAAAATGTGCTAGAGTGAACTGAAGTGGGCTGGGCTGGATCAAACTGAGCTGGATGGCTTAAAGTGGGCTGGGCTGGGTTAAACTGGGTTGGACTGTGTTAAACTTGGCTGGGCTGGATTATACTGAGCTGGAGTGTATTAAATATGGCTGGACTGGGTTAAAGTGGGCTGGGCTGTAACAAACTGGGATGGACTGGGTTAAACATGGCTGGACTGTGTTAAAGTGTGGTTGACTGGATTATACTGAGCTGGTGTGTATTAAGTATGGTTGGACTGGGTTAAACTGGGTTGGGCTGTATCAAACTGGGCTGGCCTGGATTAAACTGGGCTGGCCTGGGTTAAACTGGGCTGGGCTGGATCAGACTGGGCTGGACAGGGTTAAACTGTGCTAGAGTGAACTGAACTGGGCTGGGCTGGATTAAAGTGAGCTGGACTAGGTTCAAGTGGACCGGGCTGGATCGAACTGAGCTGGACTGTGTTTAAACTTAGCTCTAGTGGGTTAAAGTGGGCTGGACTGGGTTAAACTGTGCTAGAGTGAACTGAAGTGGGCTGGGCTGGATGAAACTGAGCTGGACTGGGTTAAGGTGGGCTGGGCTGGGTTAAACTGGGTTGGACTGGGTTAAACCTTGCTGGGCTGGATTCTACTGAGCTGGAGTGTATTAAATATGGGTGGACTGGGTTAAACTGGGCTGGGCTGTAACAAACTTGGCTGGACTGGGTTAAACTGTGCTGGGCTGTATCAAAGTGGGCTGGCCCGGGTTAAACTGGACTGGGATGGATTGAACTGAGCTGGACTGAATTAAATTGGTCTCGACAGGGTTAAACTGTGCTAGAGTGAACTGAAGTGGGCTGGGCAGGATGAAAGTGAGCTAGACTGGGATAAACTGGGCTGGGCTGGATCAGACTGAGCTGGACTGTGTTTAATCTGAGCTGGACTGTGTCAAACTGGGCTGGACTGGCTTAAACCCTGCTAGAGTGACCTGAAGTTGGCTGGGCTGGATCAAAGTGGGCTGGACTGGGTTAAACTGTGCTGGAGTAAACTGAACTGGGCTGGGGAGGATCAAACTGAGCTGGGCTGTATCAAAGTGGGTTGGCCTGGGTTAAACTGGGCTGCACTGGGTTAAACTGGGCTGGAGTGTATTAAATGTGGCTGGAGTGGGTTAAACCTGGGTGGAGTGGGTTAAACTGGGCTGGGATGGATTGAAGTGATCTGGAGTGGCTTAAACTAGGCTGGACAGGGTTAAACTGTGCTAGAGTGAGCTGAACTGGGCTGGGCTGGATGAAACGGGGCTGGGTTGTGTTAAACTGGGGTGGATTGCATTATACTGAGCTGGTGTGTATTAAATATGGCTGGACTGGGTTAAAGTGGGCTGGGCTGGATTGAACTGAGGTGGACTGGGTTAAAGTGGGCTTGAGTGGGTTAAACAGTGCTAGAGTGAACTGAAGTGGGCTGGGCAGGATGGAAGTGAGCTGGACTGGGTTAAACTGGGCTGGGTTGTATCAAACTGGGCTGGCCTGGTTTAAACTGGGCTGTACTGGGGTAAAAGTGGGCTGTACTGGGTTAAACTGGGCTGGAGTGGGTTAAAGTGGGGTGGGCTTTATCAAATTGGGCTGGCCTGTGTTAAACTGGGCTGGAGTGGATTATACTGAGCTGGAGTGTATTAAATATGGCTGGACTGAGTTAAACTGGGCTGGGGTGGATCAAACTGGGCTGGACTGGGTTAAACTGGGCTGGGCTGGATTGAACTAATGTGGAGTGGATTAAACTGTGCCAGAGTGAACTGAACTGAGCTGGGCTGGATTAAAGTGAGCTGGACTGAGTTAAACTGGTCTGGACTGGTTTAAACTGGGGTGGAGTGGAGTAGATTGAGCTGGTGTGTAGTAAATATAGCTGGACTGGGTTAAACTGGGCTGGAGTGGATTATACTGAGCTGGAGTGTATTAAATATGGCTGGACTGGGTTAAACTGGGCTGGGGTGGATCAAACTGGGCTGGACTGGGTTAGATTTGGCTGGACTGGGTAAAACTGGGCTGGGATTGATTGAACTAATCTGGAGTGGATTAAACTGTGCCAGAGTGAACTGAACTGAGCTGGGCTGGAGTAAAGTGAGCTGGACTGAGTTAAACTGGTCTGGACTGGTTTAAACTGGGGTGGAGTGGAGTAGATTGAGCTGGTGTGTAGTAAATATAGCTGGACTGGGTTAAACTGGGCTGGGCTGCGTTAAACTGGACTGGAGTGGATTATTCTGAGCTGGAGGGTATTAAATATGGCTGGACTGGGATAAACTGGGCTGGGCTGTAACAAACTGGGCTGGACTGGGTTAAACTTGGCTGGAGTGGGTTAAACTGGGCTGTGCTGTATCACACTGGGCTGTCCTGGGTTAAACTGGGCTGGGCTGTATCAAACTGGGCTGGCCTAGGTTAAATTGGGCTGGACTGGGTTAAACTGGGGTGGGCTGTATCAAACTGGGCTGGACAGGGTTAAACTGTGCTAGAGTGGATTATACTGACCTGGAGTGTATTAAATATGTTTGGACTGGGTTAAACTGGGCTGGAGTAAACTGAACTGGTCTGGGGAGGATCAAACTGAGCTGGGCTGTATCAAGGTGGGTTGGCCTGGGTTAAACTGGGCTGCACTGGGTTAAACTGGGCTGGAGTGTATTAAATGTGGCTGGAGTGGGTTAAACTGGGCTGCACTGGGTTAAACTGGGCTGGGATGGATTGAAGTGATCTGGAGTGGCTTAAACTAGGCTGGACAGGGTTAAACTGTGCTAGAGTGAGCTGAACTGGGCTGGGCTGGATGAAACGGGGCTGGGCTGTGTTAAACTGGGGTGGATTGCATTATACTGAGCTGGTGTGTATTAAATATGGCTGGAGTGGGTTAAACTGGGCTGGGCTGGGTTAAGCTGGACTGGAGTGGATTATACTAAGCTGGAGTGTATTAAATATGGCTGGACTGGGTTAAACTGGGCTGGGCTGTAACAAACTGGGCTGGCCTGGGTTAAACTGGTCTGGGCTGTATCAAACTGAGCTGGGCTGGGTTAAACTGGGCTAAACTGGGTTAAACTGGGGTGGGCTGTATCAAACTGGGCTGGACAGGGTTAAACTGGGCTGGAGTGGATTATACTGAGCTGGAGTGTATTAAATATGGTTGGACTGGGTTAAACTGGGCTGGGGTGTATCAGACTGGGCAGGACTGGGTTAAACTCGGCTAGACTGGGTTAAACTGGGCTGGGATGGACTTAACTGATCTGGAGTGGATTAAACTGGGGTGGACATCGTTTAACTGTGCTAGAGTGAACTGAAGTGGTCTGGGCTGTATCAAACTGAGCTGGACTGGGTTAAAGTGGGCTGGGCTGTGTTAAAGTGTGGTTGACTGGATTATACTGAGCTGGTGTGTATTAAGTATGGTTGGACTGGGTTAAACTGGGCTGGGCTGTATCAGACTTGGTTGGACTGGGTTAAAGTGGGCTGGGCTGGATTGAAGTGAGATGGACCGGATTAAACTGGTCTGGACTAAGTTAAACTATGCTGGACTGGGTTATACTGAGCTGGAGTGTATTAAAGATGCCTGGAGTGAGTTAAACTGGGTTGGGCTGTATGAAACTGGGCTGGCCTGGGTTAAACTGGGCTGGCCTGGGTTAAAGTGGGGTGGAGTGTATTAAATATGGCTGGACTGGGTTAAACTGGGCTGGGCTGTAACAAACTGGGCTGGCCTGGGTTAAACTGGTCTGGGCTGTATCAAACTGAGCTGGGCTGGGTTAAACTGGGCTAAACTGGGTTAAACTGGGGTGGGCTGTATCAAACTGGGCTGGCCTGGGTTAAACTGGGCTGGGCTGGATCAAACTGGGCTGGACAGGGTTAAACTGTGCTGGAGTAAACTGAACTGGGCTGGGCTGGATTAAAGTGAGCTGGACTGGGTTCAAGTGCACCGGGCTGGATGAAACTGAGCTGGACTGTGTTTAAACTTAGCTGTAGTGGGTTAAAGTGGGCTGGAGTGAGCTGAACTGGGCTGGGCTGGATGAAACTGAGCTGGACTGGGTTAAAGTGGGCTGGGCTGGGTTAAACTGGGTTGGACTGGGTTAACCTGGGGTGGACTGGAGTAGATTGAGCTGGAGTGTATTAAATAAAGCTGGACTTGGTTAAACTGGGCTGGACAGGGTTAAACTGGGCTGCACTGGGTTAAACTGGGCTGGAGTGTATTAAATGTGGCTGGACTGGGTTAAACTTGGCTGGAGTGGGTTGAACTGGGCTGGGATGCATTGAAGTGATCTGGAGTGGCTTAAACTCGGCTGGACAGGGTTAAACTGTGCTAGAGTTAGCTGAACTGGGCTGGGCTGGATGAAACGGGGCTGGGCTGTGTTAAACTGGGGTGGATTGCAATTTACTGAGCTGGTGTGTATTAAATATGGCTGGACTGGGTTAATGTGGGCTGGGCTGGATCCAACTGGGTTGGACTTGGTTAAAGTGGGCTGGGCTGGATTGAACTGAGCTGGACTGGATTAAACTGGGTTGAGCTGGATTGAATTGAGCTGGACTGGATCAAACTGAGCTGGCCTGGATTAAACACAGCTGGACTGGGTTAAACTCTGCTGCTTTGAACTAAACTGGGCTGGACTGTGTTAAACTGCGCTGGGTTTGATTAAATTTAGCTGGACTGGATTAAAGTGGGCTGGACTGGGTTAAACTGAGCTGGACTAGGTAAACTGGGCTTGTCTGGATTAAACTGGGCTGGACTGTGTCAAACTGAGTTGGGCTGGATTAGACTGAGCTGGACTGGGTGAAGCTGGGCTGGGACCGGATTAAACTGAGATGGAGTGTATTAAACTGGGCTGGCCTGGACTAAAGTGGGCTGGCCTGGATTAAACTGAACTGGACTGGGTTAAACTTGGTTGCGCTGGGTTAAACTGGGCTGGACTGGGTTAAACTGGGCTGGGCTGGATTGAACTGAGGTGGACTGGGTTAAAGTGGGCTTGAGTGGGTTAAACAGTGCTAGAGTGAACTGAAGTGGGCTGGGCAGGATGAAAGTGAGCTGGACTGGGTTAAACTGGGCTGGGTTGTATCAAACTGGGCTGGCCTGGGTTAAACTGGGCTGTACTGGGGTAAAAGTGGGCTGTACTGGGTTAAACTGGGGTGGCGTGGGTTAAAGTGGGGTGGGCTTTATCAAATTGGGCTGGAGTGGGTTAAACTGGGCTGGAGTGGATTATACTGAGCTGGAGTGTATTAAATATGGCTGGACTGGGTTAAACTGGGCTGGCCTGGGTTAAACTGGGCTGGGCTGGATCAAACTGGGCTGGAGTGGGTTAAACTGCGCTGGGCTGGGTCAAACTGGGGTGGACTGGATCAAACTGGGCTGGACTGTGTTTAAAGTGGTCTGGACTGGATTGAACTGGGCTGGAGTGGGTTAAACTGGGCTGGAATGGATTATACTGAGCTGGAGTATATTAAATATAGCTGGACTGAGTTAAACTGGGCTGGGCTGGGTTAAACTGGGGTGGACTGGGTTAAACTGGGCTGGAGTGGATTAAATATGGCTGGACTGGGTTAAACTGGGTTGGACTGGGTTAAACTGGGGTGGGATGGATTGGACTGATCTGGAGTTGAGTAAACTTGGCTGGACAGGGTTAAACTGTGTTAGAGTGAACTGAAGTAGCCTGGGCTGGGTTAAACTGGGCTGGGCTGGGTTAAACTGGGGTGGACTGGATTATACTGAGCTGGTGTGTATTAAATATGGCTGGACTGGGTTCAACTGGGCTGGACTGGGTTAAACTGGGAGGGAGTGGAGTATACTGAGCTGGAGTGTATTAAATATGGCTGGAGCGGGTTAAACTGGGCTGGATGAAACTGGGCTGGACTGGGTTAAACTTGGCTGAACTGGGTTAAACTGGGCTGGGATGGATTGAAGTGGTCTGGAGTGGATTAAACTAGGCTGTACAGGGTTAAACTGGGCTGGGCTGTATCAAACTGGTCTTTACTGGGTTAAACTTGTCTGGACTGGGTTAAGCTGGGCTGGGCTGTATCACACTGGGCTGGACTGGGTTAAACTTCGCTGGACTGGGTTAAACTGGGCTGGACTGAACTGAGATGGAATGGATTAAACTGGTCTGGATTAGGTTAAACTGGCCTGGGCTGGATTGAACTGGGCTGGACATGGTTAAACTGTGCTAGAGTGAACTGAACTGGGCTGGGCTGGATCTAACAGAGCAGGACTGGATTAAAACGGGCTAGTCAGGGTTTAATTGCGCTGGACTGTATTACAGTTGGTTGGACTGGGTTAAATTGAGCCGGACTGGATTAAACTGGCCTGGACTGTGTTAAACTGTGCTGGAGTGAAGTAAACTGGGCTGGGCTGGATAGAACTGACCTGGACTGGATTAAACTGGGCTGGACAGGGTTATACTGTGCTAAAGTGAAGTGAACTGGGCTGGGCTGGATCAAACTGAGATGGAATGAGTTAAACTGGTCTGGACTGGGTTAACTGGGCTAGGCTGGATCCAAGAGAGCTGGACTGGGTTTAAACTGGGCTCGACTGTTTTAAACTGGGCTGGGCCGGATCAAACTGAGCTGGACTAGGTTAAACTTGGATGGGTATGATTAAAGTGGGCTGGACTAAATTCAGCTGAGCTGGACTGTGTTTAAACTGAGCTGGAGTGTATTAAGTATGGCTGAACTGGGTTAAACTGGGCTGGGCTGTATGAAACTAGGCTTGACTGGATTAAACTCGGCAGGACCGGGTTAAACTCGGCTGCCCTGGATTTAAATGAGCTGAACTGGATGAAACTAGTCTGGACTGTTTTAAACTTGGCTGGGCTGGATCAAACTGAGCTGGACTAGGTTAAACTGGGCTGGGCTTGATTAAAGTGTGCTGGACTGGTTTAAACTTGGCTAGGCTGGATTGAACTGAGCTGGAGTGGATTAAACTGGACTGGACAGGGTTAAACTGTGCTAGAGTGAACTGAACTGGGCTGGGCTGGATCTAACTGAGCTGGACTGGATTAAACCAGGCTGGACAGGATGAAATTGGGCTGGACTGAGTTGAAGTGGTCTGGATTGGGTTAAAGTGAGCTGGACTGGGGTTAATTGATATGGACTGGAATAAACTGAGTTGGACTGGGTTAAATTGAACTGGACAAGATTAAACTGAGCTGGGCTGAATCAAACTGAGCTGGGCTGGGTTAAACTGGGCTGGGTTGGATCCACCGGACCTGGACTGGGTTAAACTGGGCTGGACTGGGTTTGAGTGGGCTGGACAGGGTTAAATATAGCGGAACTGCATGAAACAGGGCTGGACAGGGTTATGGTTAGGGTTTATAGTTTTAGGGTTAGATTTATGGGTTAGGGTTCGGGTTAGCGTTAGGGTTAGAGTTAGAGCTAATATTAGGGTTAGGCTTTAGGATTAGGGCTTAGTGTTAGTGTTAGGTTTAAGAGTTAGGTTTAAGTTTAGGGTTAGGGTTAGAATTAGGGTTAGGGTTATTGTTAGTGTTAAGTGTTAGGATTACGCGTTAGGGTTAGGGTTAGGAGTTAGGTTTAGGGTTAGGGTTAGGGTTTAGTGTTAGGGTTACACGTTGGGGTTAGAGCTAATGGTAGGTTTATTCTTTAGTATTAAATTTTAGAGTTAGGGTTAGATTTAAGTATTAGGTGTTAGGGTGAGAGGGTTGGGATTTAGGGTTAGGGTTAGTGTTAGGTTTAATATTTAGGTTTAAGTTTAGGGTTAGGGATAGGAGTAGTTTGAGGGGTTGTGTTATTGTTAGGGTTAAGTGTTAGGGTTAAGCATTAGGTTTTGCGTTAGCATTGGGGTTAGTGTATGGAGTTAGGTTTAGGGCTATGGGTTAGGCTTATGATTTAGGATTGGGGTTAGCGTTGTGGTTAGGGTTAAGTTTTAGGGTTAGGGTTACGTGTTAGGGTTAGCGTTAGGGTTAGGGTTAGGAGTTAGGCTTAGGGTTAAGTGTTAGGGTTAGGGTTACGGGTTAGGGTTAGGAGTTAGGATTAGGGTTAGGGTTATGGTTAGGGTTAAGTCTTAGGGTTAGGGTTACGTGTTAGGGTTAGCGTTAGGGTTAGGGTTAGGAGTTAGGCTTAGGGTTAAGTGTTAGGGTTAGGGTTACGGGTTAGGGTTAGGAGTTAGGAGTAGGGTTAGGGTTAGGGTTAGGGTTAAGTGTTAGGGTTAGGGTTACGTGTTAGGGTTAGCGTTAGGGTTAGGGTTAGGAGTTAGGCTTAGGGTTAAGTGTTAGGGTTAGGGTTACGGGTTAGGGTTAGGAGTTAGGATTAGGGTTAGGGTTATGGTTAGGGTTAAGTGTTAGGGTTAGGGTTACGTGTTAGGGTTAGCGTTAGGGTTAGGGTTAGGAGTTAGGCTTAGGGTTAAGTGTTAGGGTTAGGGTTACGGGTTAGGGTTAGGAGTTAGGATTAGGGTTAGGGTTATGGTTAGGGTTAAGTGTTAGCGTTAGGGTTACGTGTTAGGGTTAGCGTTAGGGTTAGGGTTAGGAGTTAGGCTTAGGGTTAAGTGTTAGGGTTAGGGTTAGGGTTACGGGTTAGGGTTAGGGTTAGGGTTAGGGTTAGGGTTAGGGTTAGGGTTAGGGTTAGGGTTAGGGGTTAGGGTTAGGGTTAGGGTTAGGGTTAGGGTTAGGGGTTAGGGTTAGGGTTAGGTTAGGGTTAGGGTTAGGGTTAGGGTTAGGGTTAGGGTTAGGGTTAGGGTAGGGTTAGGGTTAGGGTTAGGGTTAGGGTTAGGGTTAGGGGTTAGGGTTGGTAGGGTTAGGGTTAGGGTTAGGGTTAGGGTTAGGGTTAGGGTTAGGGTTAGGGTTAGGGTTAGGGTTAGGGTTAGGGTTAGGGTTAGGGTTAGGGTTAGGGTTAGGGTTAGGGTTAGGGTTAGGGTTAGGGTTAGGGTTAGGGTTAGGGTTAGGGTTAGGGTTAGGGTTAGGGTTAGGGTTAGGGTTAGGGTTAGGGTTAGGGTTAGGGTTAGGGTTAGGGTAGGGTTAGGGTTAGGTTAGGTTAGGGTTAGGGTTAGGGTTAGGGTTAGGGTTAGGGTTAGGGTTAGGGTTAGGGTTGGTTAGGGTTAGGGTTAGGGTTAGGGTTAGGGTTAGGGTTAGGGTAGGGTTAGGGTTAGGGTTAGGGGTTAGGGTTAGGGTTAGGGTTAGGGTTAGGGTTAGGGTTAGGGTTAGGGTTAGGGTTAGGGTTAGGGTTAGGGTTAGGGTTAGGGGTTAGGGTTAGGGTTAGGGTTAGGTTAGGGTTAGGGTTAGGGTTAGGGTTAGGGTTAGGGTTAGGGTTAGGGTTAGGGGTTAGGGTTAGGGTTAGGGTTAGGGTTAGGGTTAGGGTTAGGGTTAGGGTTAGGGTTAGGGTTAGGGTTAGGGTTAGGGGTTAGGGTTAGGGTTTAGGGTTAGGGTTAGGGTTAGGGTTAGGGTTAGGGTTAGGGTTAGGGTTAGGGTTAGGGTTAGGGTTAGGGTTAGGGTTAGGGTTAGGGTTAGGGTTAGGGTTAGGGTTAGGGTTAGGGTTAGGGTTAGGGTTAGGGTTAGGGTTAGGGTTAGGGTTAGGGTTAGGGTTAGGGTTAGGGTTAGGGTTAGGGTTAGGGTTAGGGTTAGGGTTAGGGTTAGGGTTAGGGTTAGGTTGGGTTAGGGTTAGGGTTAGGGTTAGGGTTAGGGTTAGGGTTAGGGGTTAGGGGTTAGGGTTAGGGTTAGGGTTAGGGTTAGGGTTAGGGTTAGGGTTAGGGTTAGGGTTAGGGTTAGGGTTAGGGTTAGGGTTAGGGTAGGGTTAGGGTTAGGGTTAGGGTTAGGGTTAGGGTTAGGGGTTAGGGTTGGGTTAGGGTAAGTTAAGGTTAAAGGTTAAAGTTACAAGTTAAAGTTCAAAAATAAAGTTAACGGTAACCGGTTAACGTTAAAAAAAAGT